>NC_061115.1:112292020-112446824 GCF_002878395.1 Capsicum annuum | reverse complement strand
ACTTTTCTTCTGAGTGTGAGTGTCTCTTAACTGTCCCTACATTGACATACATTATTTCATATGAGTTAGTGGGACTTCTTTGTTGTGAGGGAACATAATTTATATTTCTAGATACTTACATGTTTGGGTACTGTAACTTCTAAATATGCACGATTTTTTATTGCTAATATAATACCATACCTTGATCCCAGTGTGTCATATTATTATGCTTCATGTTTATACACAGTTGGTTGTGAAAAGTTAAGATAGGAGGGGGTAATGCGGTTTGAGTTTAAAGTGTTGATTGCCTGCCTATAATCGCATAGATACTCCTAGTTAAGCATCGTGTTTTATTTTGTTGTGTTGTGTTTCCTGCGAACATGCAAACGTTCTAATTCGAGGGTATGGATGTGCTATAGAAACATAGCATTTTTTATGCTTAAAAGGACAAAAATATGCAAGTTTCTCTGGTTGTATTGTTAGATATGATGTATTTTGGGTATGTTTTATAGGAAACTAGGTTTTAAATGCTAGGTTCATGAAAAAATGAAAAATAGATTATTTGGATACTTACTTGATCAATTTTTGGTATTTGTGACACTTTTTCGGTATTTTGGATGTATGTGACCAAGCCATATGATAAAAGTTGAAAATTTAAAGTTTGGTTGCAAGAATTGGAAGCCCTGATACTTTCCTATGTCTACATGTGGACCACATGTAGCACATGTGGTCTATATGAGACTAAGTTAAGTACTAAAATTGAAGATCCCAAAATAAAAGTGTTGAAAAAGAACTTTCGACACTTACCTATGTGAACATGGAAATCTCGTGTAGTACATGTGGAACACATCTGGGTAGGGCAAGTTTCAGAAGTCCAAAATTCTGAGAGAAGAAGGTGTAGGAAATTTTTTTGGAACATATATGTGTCTACATGTGCCTATGGTTAGGCCGTTTATGGGACATACACCCAATGCCTAGCCGAATGTAGACACACGTAAATGGCGACCTTTTTTGTCCTTTTTGATCCGAGTTTTGATTTTATGTTTTTATAATGTACTATAAATACCCAACTTGATACTTACAAACATATTTGGATTCTGAGGTTCGATATTAGTCTTGGGATTTTCTTGCATTAATTCTGATTGATTAATTCAGTTAAAGATATGGGTTGATAGTTGTGATTATTGGGATTTCATCTTATGGTTTCAATCATGAATGTTGTCGATTATTTCACAAGCATGAGAGGCTAAAAACCAATAGCTAGGGTTGTAGAAACCCTGGCAGATGACGATATAGGAGAAGCTCTATTGTTATTCTAAGTCAATACTTATCCATGTATGGTATTATCTTTACTTTAATAGTTACCATAGCAGTTGCAAACATTAGGATCCCAACATTTGTGGTACAAAGTAAGCTTCTAATGTCCTCCCATAGTAGATCATACATAATGGTAGCATATGATCTCCCATGTATCTAACCACCTTGTTCCCACTCTCTAATGTGTTAAAGCACCTCACCATATGATTATTATCAAGTCTGCATTTTTTCATTCACTAGCAAATCCCAAGAGTTCTCCTTTTAAGTTAAATAAGACCCGTATGTTATTTTCAGCTCCTAAACATTTCATTCATGTACAATCTGCCCCATACCTCTTTGATATTGCATTAAGTGACTATTCATATGTCTCTTATTGGTAGATTATTATTTCATTGTACCATAATGTTATAACCGCCAAGGTAACAATCTTAAAGGCTAAATAAACTAAGTAACGAAAATCTGTAAAATGGGTGGCAACTTAGGGGCATAAGCCTAGCATAGGCCGATCTGGATACCTTTATATGTGGGTGCCAGTTCAAGGGTAAAATCGTAGCATTGGCCAATCCCAATGTTCATATATGGGTAGCAGCTGAGGGGCATAAGCCTAACATGGGCCGATCCTGATTTGTGTATTTACCACTGATTAACTAGTCATTTTCATTATATGTCTTTAAAAGATTATGAAGTAACAAGGGTAAAAATGAAGAAAAAAATGTAATGTACCAGTCCCACAAGTAAATATAAAGGTTATCTACTAGCACTATTTATTCGCTTGTACCTGATTTCTATTGAGCTTTTGTATAATTTGTAGTACCTTCAGCCTTACATATTCAGTACATATTTTTGTACAGACGTCCCTCACGAGGGACCTATATTTCATGCTGAAGGAACAGGTAGTTCGGCTCATACATCTCCCCAGTAGGAGTAGGTATACCAGTGACTATTGCTGAGCTGCAGTGTGATTTTGGTTTTCTGAGTTCATTTTATATATTTTGGTACCATACAGTAGTTAAGAGTAAGGCGGTGGTTTGTCCCAACCTTAACTAAGTTTTTATGTATCTTTTAGAGGCTTTGAAGACCAATTTAAAGTGAAGCATGATAGTGTCTTATCTTTTAGATGTTATGGACCCAACTGCCAAGTCTGGTATATATAGTTTTGGGCTTATCATTTATTTCTCATCAATGCATTATATCCCTGTATAGAAAATCCTTTGGTTATTATAGTTACATGCATGAAAAGTACAAGGTTATGGATTGGTTCTCTCTAGCCTTCACAGATACGGGTGCGTGTCTGCCCCAATAGGATTTGAGGTGTGACATTTAGTGTTCACAGACAACTGATTATATGAGAAGTTAATATTAAATATTAGTTCGATATTGCTACATAAATGCCTCTTTTACTTTTTGGTATTGCTATTTGAGTTCAATAGTTGAGAGTAATGATTCCACGTATTCCATTGGGATTCAACCCCAACCTTTGTTGGCTGACTATATTGGACAGTGATTGCATGATCTTCAGATTGAAGTTTTAGCATGGGAGTTATCAGAAAATAAGACCCCCAAGTTTATTCACCATGATCATACACCCCACATGTTCAAAACCATTAATTCAAACCATACATGATTCATAAAACCCTGGGAAAAGCTATTAATTCAAAAATATCCAATAACCCTCAACCCACATTTAAAATCATTAATAAAATCACATATGTACTATTATAAACGAATGATTTTAATAAAATAGGATTTGGGGAAGAGTAACATGCCTGTGATATAAAGAATTATTGATAGAAATCAACCCTTGAAGCTTTAGATGACCAACCTTGATAAAACCCTAGTGTTCTTGACTTAGGGATTTAGAAAGGAAATAGAAGTGTTTTGATTTGTATAATTGAAGATAATAGGGCATATTAGTGTTTTTAAGTCGTGGGGGAGGATTTTGGGGTGAGAAAAATACCAAAATACTCCTAAAGAAATAAAAAATTAAAAAAATCATCAGTTGACCACTTGGGCTGGCGTCCCGTAAGTTTGGTGACTTCTCATCACCCTAGTTGTTACTAACAGGCTTGATTTTTCCATTTACTGCTTAAGGCTAAAGATTTGAGCTGATGTCTTGTCACCTTAGTAGTCACCTAGTTGACAGCTCGTCAGCCTAGTCATCACTTTCTGACCGACTGACACTCCCAAGTAAAATGAGCATAACTTTCTACTCTGATATCAGATTAAGGCGACATTGGATGCGTTGGAAAAAAGAATCCAAGATCGTTAATTTGGTATATAGTAGGACACCTATATATATTCAAGAAGTAATGGTTGCTGGAAGTTGACCCCAAAAGGTACGCTCACTAAAACTCAATCTATACAAAGGTTCTCAACTCGTCTTTGAGTTTGGAGATTCTTGTAACCTCAAATCATATCCAAAGATGTTTCCACAATATAGAATTGATCATCACACTTATACTCACATAGATTCATAATTTTTGGGTCTATATGACACGACCCAAAACCGGGCCTTGTCAGAGGGGCATCTCAAGCCCAACAAGTACCAGAGACTACACCATTAATCCAACCTAACCATCGCATCAAACCACAAGTGACGGATGAACTCCGAACATATACAAAGGTAGCGGAAACAAGACTAATGATCATGACTTAAGAGATATATAATCAATTCATTTACATCAATATACTAACAAACATACCCCAGTCCATAGTCGACCACAAAGAATCTACAACCCAATGCTTACAATATGTCAGGACATGCCCCCGATAATAGCCTAAACCATGTCTAATAAAGTCTATAACATAAGATAGAAAGACTATAAAATGTATGTCTTTCAAAGAATGGAAGATCGCCACTTCAATATCAACACATGAACCACTCTAACACCTATCACTGCGTAGGAAAAGAACAAAAAGCTCCGACCCCTATATCGCATGGGGACATACCATCCAGATATGGTTAGACGTTGGAGTGCTAGCAATTAACTTAGGATAGGATAAAATTGTTCTGCTATTCGAAACCAAATCAAACTATCATATGCAACCACATTTATATACATAGGCATATATGTATATATATATATATATAGACACATACGTGCCAAAAAGGAAACAAGGTTTGGCATGCATTTTTGGAAACACTCAACTATGATACGTGGAGTGAAGGACTCCAACCTTCCACCCTTATAGTTTAGAACTTTTGAACTTCTAGGTTATATAAAGCAAGAGACCCTAACCTCAAGCCGTTCTATCTATCTTATAAAGATGACCCTATCCACAAGCCGTCATATCTTATATGGCAAGTGGACTAAAACCACAATTCATCTTATCTTTTATGAAAAGTAGACCCTAACCACAAGCCATCTTATATAGCAAGTGGACACTAACAACAAGACATCACATATATTGCAAGTCGACCCTAACCACAAGCCATCATGTATATACATATGTAGGAAGTGGACTCTAAAGAAAAGTAATCATGACCATCACTAGCCGACATTGGGATTGTAACCCCCTTTGTCCATGAATTAACACCCATTCAATTCAACACATAAGTACTATAATGTATTTAACCAATTCAAGTCACCAAAGCTACAATTCAACACCATATATTACTACATTGTCTTTATAAAACCATTTAACAACAATTTATTTAAATAGGCCAATGCCTTAGTTCATACCATATGCTAATCCATATAGGGTCATCAAGACCTTTACAAACCATTCATTCTTCATTAATATTCTTATACCAAACTTTAGTTCAAAACACAATTTAATTCTATGCTTAGGGACTCCAACCCTTTTAGTTAGCATACTACCAAAGTCACCAAATTAACTCATTATATAGCCATAAAGGCCTTCACATAGCCATTTATCAAGCATTTATATTCATTAGTTCAATATCATAATTCATTCATATTGATTAGAACAAAGACATAGCTCAAAACACCATTAGCATATGACTAGTTATTTCTCTTAGACATTTTCACAAACACCTTGAGGACATACTTTTATGAACACAAAAACCAAGGTAGAAACCATCAAAATTAGGGTTATTCATGACCCATTTGTTAAACCACAACTAACAAGAACCCACATGTGCAACCATCATAAAAACATATATACATACACAAGTTAACCAAGAGTAAACAATACCCAACACTATGCATCAAAACCCTTAACATTGGATTTCAAAATCACCATTTATAAGTCAAAATCATAGTTTAAAACACATAATACTTTAAACTAACAATAGGGAAGAGTCACATGACTTATACAAGATGATTCACTGAAGGAACTTAACCCCTCTTAGCCTTTGGATGAACACTTGAGAAACCCTAGCCTCCAATCTTTAAGAGTGAGTTAGAGAGTGGTTTTGGTGAATTTTAATCTTCTACTAAGAGTTATATGAGGACACCAAATGATATACAACGTAGGAAATTTAGGTTTTTAGGGTGGAAAATGTCCAAAAGGTCCCCAACTTAAAATTAAAAAACTTATTCCTAAGAGGGTACAACTTACCCAACTAAACTGTATCCTAGAGTACGAGTGGTGCCCTAACTCATACCTTAGGCCTTACAATGGACCTCCTAAAATACCCAAGTTATGACTACACATGCAAAACTCATACCCTAAGGTAAGAGTGGTACCACACATACCATAGCCAAGATAATGTCCACTAGATAAAGATTAACACATCATACGACTAGGTAATATACGACCTGTATCCTATCATATGACTTGGGAAAGGAAAACCCGTACCTTGGATAGAATGTAACCCCTAATACACTACCTAACATATAAGTGAGAAGACACAAAATCTTATTTTAGGCTATGGATAGTACCCATGAGTTGTACCTTGCCCAAAATTTTCAAAAATCAAGAAATTTTGCAAAGGCCAAGGTTTAGGTATTTCATTCTCCCGTACTTAGGATCATTAATCCTCTAGTAATGGATAAGGAAAGCTCAATATTGAGTTAACACATTATCACACAACAACTAACCTTCAACCGCGTTAGAAAACAAAGGTATATCATAAGGATAAGTCATATGCCATGATCATGATCAATCCACTATTTATGCAATTGACTTTGGAACTCGAACCCATTATCTATCAAAGACACTTGTTAAACAGAAAGTTTAGGGATATGAACCTATTGTTGACAAAGGACATAAATCTAGTTAATAACATCAACAAATACCTCTAGCACGAGTTTTCAAACTAAAAACAAATGTTAATTGTTAGACTTCATCTCCTCTTCTGCCTTCTAAATAGCTTCCCTATACTTTAGGTTCCTCCATTGAACCTTCACCAAAGCCACCTCTATCATTTGAAATTGGTAAATTTACCAACCTAAGATCTTTATTGGGGCCACCTCATAGGACAAAGAGTCAAAAATACCAACATCCTTAAAGGGAACAACCAACAAAGGACCACCTATACATTTTCTCAACATTGATACATGGGAGATCAGATGAATGGGACTCATGCTAGAGGGCAAGTCAAATTAAACTTATAATTTCCCATTGACACATTACTATGAGGGCCTAAATCTTTCCATACACTACTTTCACGTTCAAGAATATTTAAAGTAAGTAGTTAACTTAAGTGACGGGCCTCTATTTCTTACATCCATCCATTAACACTACTTTACAAAGCACCTCATATAGAATATACATATATGGTCAACCCCACAAGAAGGATACCCTAAATTCTGTATTCACCTACCGACAACCTATTATTTTCCCATGGAAAAACATCACTCTTATGTATGCAAGAATAAAAACACTCCACCAAAACCATTACAGAATAAAAGAATAAAAATTAGACAAGTTTCCCAGAAAGGACCAAACCATAACTCAATATCCCTACCGAGAAACTAGAAAGGTCGTCTAGGAGAACCTCAGGACATTCATTTACCATCGAGACCAAATTCAAAAAAAAACCTTCTGAGTTAGAATATTTAACCTAGACTAAATGATACAAACACCCTTTAGAGATTAATCTCTGAGCTCTAAGATAAGAGACGGGACTCCCCCTAGGAACTATAGGACTACCTTCTCGTACAATGACCAGCTCATTAAAGAATTTTAGTATATCCATGTTGGTCCGACAATCGAAGGAAGTATATCAAGAATGCAACAAATCCATCTTAAAAATATTCTTAGAATTAACCATATTAAACTATATCACATCAACAAGAGTTTATCTGCTACCAAAAGCTACCACATACACCTTATAGACTTCCTTGACTAGCAAAGAGTCTCCTACTAGGGTAGAAATAGAAAAAAGGGTCCAAAATAACTTTGGGACCAAATCCAAAATACACAATCATAGATGGAGTCACATAAGAAAGAGGGTACCCCAAACCAAGTTGTAATACCCCTTAAAGTTCTTAGCTTAAATTATTCCTTTAGGCTTGTCAAGGGGTCCCAAACTTAGAATATTCTAGCTAAGTATTCAGACTTAAAGTCATTTTAGCCTCCAAAAGTTGGAAATCTTATTTCATGGCCTTTACATCCAATAAATATGGATATTTAGGTTGATTTATGATCAGAAATGTCCATAGGTGTTTTCAGACAAGTTTCAAATTTTTTGGACTTCGTTTGAAGATCCTTTAGAATCCCAAAATAGTGGATCAAATCAATCTTAGCGCGTTGCATCGACTATCACATTGATGAATGTTTTCCCTATATCCCAGCATCAATTTCTAGTGAGTCGATATGGACTCGACGCGATACGTTATTTATCACATCAATGTCGATGACGCGAGGCATCGATCTACGCGTTGATGATATAGTTTTCAGTCATTAAAAGACCGCATCCTTGAGGGTATTTGGGACTTTTTCCATCAACCTTCATCCCCCAAAACATGAAATTGATAACTTTAAGGAGCAAATAAACTCAATCTTTCTTAATTTGCTCAAGAAAAAAACACTACAAGCTTTAATTTTAAATCAAGAACTCAAGATTCCACCATCAATTTTCATAAATTCCTTAACTAAGGTATGTGAAGTGTTCATCCAAGGGTTCCTTTCACCCTTGGAGTCCAAGAAACTCTTTTAAAGTTCATGTAGACTGATTTTATGATTTCCATGAGTTGAATTAAAGTGTATTCATGATTTATTGTAAGATTCATGTAGAGTTAATTGATGTGTGTGCTTTATCATGTGAATTCATATTGAAAATCTTGGAATTATGTAATTGGAATTGAATCATATTTCTTAGTAATTGGAATTGAATCATATTTCTTACATATTATTTTAGTATTATGTGCATATATTATGCCCCAAAAGTGTTTGATGAATTATCCATGTGAGTTAAATAGTGAAATTACATCATTTTTACCATGTATGCTAGTGTCTGCTTGAATGCCCAAATGAATGATTGATGACTAAGTAGTTAGTTACCATGTCTCAAGAATTATGCCATGTATTTTAAGTTTATGCTATCGAGGCCTAGGTGTATTTAATACCCTATAATATAGTTGTTTTTTAGAGCTAAGGTCAGTCACAGAGTAGAATTAGTCATGTCTCGATCACTAAAATTCAGTTAATTACAAAACTTAGGAAAACTCAGTGAACTTAGAATCAGTTCAGCTTAATTCAATAAAATCAATTTAGTTCAGTTATATAGTACGATCAGTAACAATTCAGTCCAGCTTAATACAGTTTAGAATTCAGTACAGCATCTATTCAGTTAGGAGTAGGATTCAGCACTAAGTAAACCCAAGGATGGGGACTCACCTGCCAGTAGAGGGTGTAATCCTTAGAAGCAGTCCTTGTGCTCCAGAACTACATAGCTAGCATAGGTTGAGACATTAACCTACCAGTTGAGGGTTAATGAAGTGATATACCTGCTAGTTGAGGGTACCACCATTCTCATTCAGAGTACCTTCCAGATGAGGGTGACACAACACTTGTCCTTACCCGTGGCACAATATTGACAACCTTCCAATTGAGGTTACAGGTTGGACCCCAAATCAGTTAGAGAAGAGGCATGTCGGTAAAATGATTACTTCCCAAGGTCTCAGTTCTAGTCTTAAGATAAAACTCAGTTCAGTACTACAAATTCAGGATAATTAGACTGTAATACCCCGTACGTTTTCCTAGCTTGAAATCATCTCAAAAATATTAGGATATTTATTTGAAATATGAATCCAATTTTGTACACGTGGTATTTTTAAGGTTTCCACTTTTTTTCATGTGGAAAATTTAATAAGTTTTCCATCGATATAAAATTTGCCTAAATCTGATAACCAGCTAAGAAGTTATGACTATTTCAAGATCACATCGTAAAACAGCGCCAGATTGGTCAGTGGCACGCCGGGCCACAAGCTAAAATGGCAATTGTCCTTTTTCAGTATCTAAGCACGATTTTCTCTGCGTCGCGCCAAAGTTCCAAGTCACAAAAGAAGGGGTAACAAGATGGCTCCATGTGCGCCACCCCTCAGTTTCCTAATTGTCAAATTCCAGTGACATAACACGATAGCACTGCGCTGTGCCAGAGGTTCAATTCGGGAAATTTTTACTGAAATTAAATGACACATTCAGGGTTAAAAGGGTCAACATTCCACCCCTATTTAAGCTATTTAACACTTGATTTAGGCATCCTTCACCCAAAATATACTAGTTTCTTTCAAGAACTACCTAGGGATTTTCATAGAAAATTCAAAATCAAGAATTTCCTTCGTCAATCTCCATAAAATCACAAACCAAGGTATGTGTAGTGTTCATTCATGGACTCCTTGTGTCCATGAAGCCCAAGAATCTTTTTTCTAAGATTAAGTTTATGGATTTCTTTATGAATTTCATGTTGGGTTTGTTTTGTTTATGTTAAGAATGATCAATTAAATTCAAATCCATGTTGGGTGATCAATTTTATGTGAAATTGATTTGTATAGATGTATATTCATGTGAACCTATGAATAAACCCTAGATGATAAAATTAGAGATGAATCATGATGATTAATTGTTGTATAATATTGTGTATATATGCTTTGCCTACCATGTGTTTGATTAAATGTCTAGATGAAGGAACAATGCCCAACTAGTATGATATCATGAAATCCCCATGTATGTACAATTTATGCCTATCACATATTTTGATGGAATGTTTCTATAAATGTATTATCGTTTATAATGTTAGTTATATGTTTAAGTAAGTTATGCTTGGTCAGTTTTCCTTCCACCGAGTCCTGGGGGTACCTGTACCCAAAACATTAGTTGTGTGCCTAGAGCCATGTCATGTTTCTATGATACTCTCAATCAAGCTATGAATCCTTAGACTTCAGACAGTCTTATAACTCAGGAAATATTCATGATCTCAAGAACTCAGTCAGCTGTTAGATTTCAGTAATAATCCGTTAGTTAATAAAATTCAGTAACTCAGTCTATGTTTAGTTCAGTAAATTATGTTCAGTGTCTTTTTAGATGGGAGTATAAATTAGCACCGAGTGAACCCAAGGATAGGAACTCGCCTGTTATATGAGGGTGTGATTCTTAGAAGCAATCCTTCCATTCCAGAACTATATAGCTAGCATAGGTTGAGACATCATAGCCTTCTATATGAGGGTAAATGAGATGGCTAAGCCTGCTATATGAGGGTTCCCACCGTTCTCATTAGAGTTACCTGTTATATTAGGGTCACTCACATATTGTCCTTACTAGTGGTGCGGTATTGACACCCTTCCAATCAGGGTACAGATTGGACCTCAGCTCAGCTATTATAGCATATTTGGGGTATGTCAGTTAGATGACTACTTTCCATAATTTTAGTATTAGTCAAGAACTCAGATAGTTCTTTAGATTTCAAGACTGTCAGATATAGTCAACTCAGATACAGTATGAAACTTAGCTAGTTCCATCAGATTCAGGATTGTTAGATACAATCACTCATGTTATCAGTTATATTAGTTATCAGTATATCATGTTATCAGTATTCAAATTCAGTACTCATGTTATCACAATTTCAAATATAGTTACTATGTATGCATGCATGTATTATCATGTTCATCCTAGTCAGTTAGCTAGTCATGGGTTAGCTTGTGGTCCTTTGGGATCATGAGCACCATGTAGTATTCCGGGTACCAGATTTGGGGGGTTACAACCTTGGTATCAGAGCCTAAGGTTTAATAGAGTCCTACAAAGTCTGAAAGCTGCATTTAGTAGAGTCTTGAACATGGGTGTGTTGCGTGTCACATTTATGTACAGGAGGCTATAAGATGTTTTAGGAATAGTTTCCCTTCTTTCAGTATTCATTTCATGCCAGTGAGCATAATCTCAAGTCAATCTCTTAGTCTAATCTGTTTCTCTCTTTCTTCTATAGAACATGCCTCCTAAAAGAAGAAATGGAAATTAGTCAGCCCCTCAGCCTGAAGAACCTTTGGGCGAACATGTTTCTCATGCAGAGTTTAGAGTTGCATTCACTACTCTTGCTTAGTCAGTTACCACTCAGAATAAATGACCAGCAATCATTTTGACCAACCCAGTGGCCAATTCAGCTGCAGTTAGGATTTGGGACTTAAACCGAATGAATCCTCTATCCATCCTCGGGTCTAAGGTAGATGAGGACCCTCAGGAATTCATTGATCAGGTTTAGAAGGTCACAGACATCATGGGACTGATTACTGTTAAGAGTGCTGAGCTAGATAAATATTATTTACAGGATGTGGCTCATATTTGGTTCAAACAGTGAAAGTCAGAGAGGTCAAATGATGCAGGTCCTATTGATTGGGAGAAGTTTGTCACTGCATTCTTAGACAGATTCTTTCCCCAAGAGTTTAGAGAGGCTAAGGTGCTAGACTTTATCAAGCTCAGGCAGGGCAATATGATGGTGAAATAGTATTCTCTTAAGTTTACTCAATTAGCCAGATATGCCCCTCATGTGGTTGCAGACATCAGAGCCAAGATGAGTAAGTTTGCTTCTGAGGTAAATGATAGCATGGTAAATGAGTGCAGATCTTCCATGCTGAACAGTGACATGACTTTAGCCAGGATTATAACTCTTGCTCAGTAGATAGAGAAGAGAATATTAAGCATAAGGAGAGGCTGAATAAGAGAGTGAAGACTGGTAGTTTCAACTTCACTCAGCCTAAATCAGAAAGAGAAAACCGTTCCTAGTTTCATCCTAAGTCATCAGTTTTATCCCCTTCTTCATCCAGTGCTTTAGTTCCTAAGTTTAGGGAGGATAATAGAGATATAGCACCAGGCTCTAGGTCTAAGGGGAGTGTTAGCAATGCTCGAACTAATCTCCTTTGTCAGACTTGTTGTAAGAACCATAAGGTGCTTGCAGAGCTGGTAGCGATATCTCTTTTGGTTGTGGAAAGCTAGGCCACAGAGTTAGAGATTGCCCTCAGTCTGGTTATTAGAGTCATCTCCTCTTCTCATCTTAGTTCGATCGCCCAAATCAGCAAGGTGCCACCACCAGTGCTACTAGTGGGCAATGTCCAAATCATCTCTATACTCTTCAGACCAGACAGGATTAGGAAAATTCTCTTGATGTAGTTACTGGTACATTACAGATCTTTCATGTGCATATTTACGCTTTGCTAGATCTAGGAGCTTCTTTGTCTTATGTTACTCCCTATATAGTAGGCAATTTTAGAATTAGTCCTGAAATCCTAGCAGAGTCCTTTTCAGTCTCTACCCTAGTGGATAAAACCATCATATCCCAGCGAGTATAGAGGAACTGCCCGATTATGATATTTTGGAAAGTCACTTCAGTAGACTTAGTCAAATTAGAGATGATTAATTTTAATGTTATTCTTAGAATGGATTGGCTCCATTCCTGCTATGCCATAGTCGACTGCAGAAATAGAATAGTCTAGTTTCAGTTCCTAAATGAACTGTCCTTGAGTGGAAGGGTAGTGTATCCGCTTTCAAGGGTCATCTTACTTCCTACCTTCAGGCAAGAAACATGATATCTAAAGAATGTGTCTATCATCTTGTTTGAGCTAAGGACACTAGTTCCGAAACTCCCAGCCTTGAATCAATCCCAGTTGTTAATGAATATTTAGATGTCTTTCCCAAAGATCTTCCAAGAATTCCTCCCGAAAGGGAAATAGACTTCGGCATTGATCTTCTTCCAAATACTCAGCCTATCTCTATTCCTCCATAAGAATGGTACTAGTAAAACTTAGAGAACTAGAAGAACAATTAAAGGATCTCTTAGATAAGGGATTTATCAGGCCCAGAGTTTCCTCATGGAGTGCTCTAGTATTATTCACGTGCAAGAAAGATGGTTCTCTCAAAATGTGTATAGACTACCGTCAACTTAATAAGGTCACAGTCAAGAACAAGTATCCTCTTCCCATAATTGATGACTTGTTTGACCAACTTCTGAGTGCCAGTTATTTCTCTAAGATAGATCTCAGATTTAGCTATCATCAGCTCAGAGTTAGGAAATGTGACATTCCAAAAATAGCTTTTTGAACTTGGTATGGTCACTTCAAATTTCTAGTCATGTCGTTTGGTCTTACCAATGCCCCAACTAATTTTATGGACTTGATAAACCATGTGTTCAAGCAGTACTTGGACATCTTCATCATAGTCTTCATAGATGATATTCTGATCTATTCCCGCAGTGAGCACAATCATGCTGACCATCTCAGGACAGTACTTCAGACTCTCAGAGATCATCGGCTATTCTCCAAATTCAGTAAGTGTAAATTTTGGATAAGGTCAGTAGTATTTCTTGGTCATATCATTTTCGATAATAGAATTAGAGTGGATCCTCAAAACACCAAAGCAATAAGAAATTGGCCTTTCCCTATCTCTCCATCAGATATCAAGAATTTCTTGGGTTTGACTGGCTATTACAAATGGTTTGCTGATGGATTTTCTTTTATTGCATCCCCTATGTCCAGATTGACTCAGAAAAAGTCAAGTTTTAGTGGTCAGATCCTTGCGAGAAGAGTTTTCAGGTGTTGAAGACTCAACTCACCTCAGCTCCAATATTAGCTCTTCCAGATGGTCCAGATGGTTTCATAGTGTATTGTGATGCATCCAAAGTAGGTTTAGGTTGTGTCCTTATACAAAAAGGTAAGGTCATATCCTACGCCTCCAGATAGCTTAAGCCCCATTAGAAGAATTAGCCTACTCATGATCTTGAGTTAGCAGTCGTAGTCTTTGCCTTGAAGATTTGGAGGCATTATCTATACGGTGTTTATGTAGATGTGTTCACTGATCATAAGAGCCTTTAGTATGTCTTTTTACAAAAAGATCTCAATCTTCATCAGAGAAGGTGGTTAGAGCTCTTAAAAGATTATGACATGAGTGTCCTCTATCATCTGGGCAAGGCTAATATAGTGGCGATTCTCTCAGTAAACTGTCTATGGGTAGTGTTACTCATTTTGAGGAAAGTAAGAAGAAGTTAGCTCAGGAAGTACATCAGCTTGCCAGACTAGGCATTTGCTTAGTTGATAAAGATGAGGGTGCTATATGGGTTCAGAGTAGTTTAGAATTATCTCTAGTTTCTGAGGTGAAAGAAAAGCAAGATAGAGATCCCAGCCTTGTCAAGTTGAAAGAGTTAGTTCAGGATTAAAAAATAGAGGTTTTCTCCCAAGAGGGAGATAGTGTTCTTCATTGTCAGGGTTGTCTCTGTGTTCCAGGTGTAGATGACTTAGGGCAGCAAATTCTTGCAGAAGTGCATAGTGTATGCTACTCTATTCATCTAGGGACCACAAAAATGTACCGCAACTTGCGGGAAATCTATTGGTAAAGTGGGATGAAGAGAGGCATTGTAGAGTTTGTGGCTAAGTGCTCTACATGTCAGCAGGTTAAGATAGAGCATTAGAAGCCTAGTGGGTCCATGCAGGAGTTCATTATTCCTATTTGAAAGTGGGAGGTTGTGAACATAGACTTTCTGACGGGTTTTCCTCGAACTCGTCATCAACATAATTCAGTCTCGGTCATTGTATATAGAATGACCAAATCAACTCTTTTCCTTCCAGCATTGTATATAGAATGACCAAATCAGCTCTTTTCCTTCCAGTACATACCTCTTATTCAGTTGATGATTACACCAAACTCTACATCAAAGAGTTGGTTAGATTGCATGGAGTTTCACTATATATTATCTCAGATAGAGGTACCCAGTTCACCTCTTATTTCTGGAAAGCATTCCAAAAAGGTCTTGTTACACAAGTTCAACATAGTACAGCCTTTCATCCTCAGATAGATGGTCAAGCAGAAAGGACCATTAAGATGGTAGAAGATATGCTAAGGGCGTGTCAATAGATTTCAAGGGAAGTTTGGATGACCACTTACCTTTGATTGAGTTTGCATACAACAAAAGCTATCATTCCAGCATTCAGATGACTCCATTTGAAGCTCTCTATGGTAGGAGATATATATCTCCAATTGGTTGGTTCGAAGTGAGTGAGGCCTCGGTTATAGGGCCTAACTTGGTATTCAATGCCTTAGAAAAAGTCCAGTTAATTAGAGAAAGACTCCAGGCTTCTCAGAGCCGATAGAAGTCTTATGCAGATGTTCATAGAAAAGATCTCGAGTTTGAGATTGGTGATTATGTCTATCTAAAGATCTCTCCCATGAAGGGAGTGAAGAGATTTAGCAAGAAGGGAAAGCTCCGTCCTCGATATCTTGGTCCCTTCAAGATTCTCAGTCGCTTTGGCAAGGTAGCCTATGATCTTGAATTGCCTTCAGATCTAGCCTCAGTTCATCAAGTCTTTCATGTCTCTTTGGTTAAGAAGCGCATAGGTGACCCATCATTTATAGTCCCTCTAGTTAAGGTTCTTTGGTAAAATCAGTCCATCGAGGGAGCTGCTTGGGAAGCAGAGGCAGACATGCGTACCAAGTATCCTCACCTCTTCTTCACCAACTCAGATCAAGCTCAAGGTAAAAGTTCTCCTTAAACTTACTCATTTTAATGTTTAGTGTTCATCACAAACTTGGCATGTAGTTTTATTCTCATGTTCCCATTATAAACTTGGTATCAAGTACCATTGTATATTCAGTCAGGAACTCATGTATCAATTTAGTTATGTAATTATGCATCAGACATGCATTCTCATTGTGAGAAACTCAGTTCTTCAGAACACTCAGTTATGTATTCATGTATCAGTTAAGCATGCATCATATATGCATGTTCAGTATTATATTTTATGTTCAACCTGTCAGTCATATCACTGATGCATGTTCAATATTATATTATATGTTCAGCTTGTCAGTATGTCAGTCATTTGATCATGTTTTAGTTATTCATGTTCAATATGTATGTTAGTTTATGTTCTTTCCCTCACTCTCAGTTTCATTCAACGATGAATGTTCTCAAGGGGGAGATATTGTAATACCCCATACCTTTACCTAGCTTGAAATCATCTTAAAAATGTTAGGAACTTTCTTTGAAAGATGAATCTACTTTTGTATAGGAGGTATTTTTATGATTTTCACTTTTTGTCATGTGAGAAATTCAATAACCTTTCCATCAATATAAAATTCTCCTAAATCCTATAAACAAGTAAGGAGTTATAACTATTTCAAGTTCCCGTCATAAAACAGCGCCATATTGGTCAATGGCGCGCCGCTCTACAAGTTAAAATGGCAATTGTCCTTTTCCAGTGTCTCAGCATAATTTTCTCTACATCGTACCAAATTTCTAGGTCGCAAAAGAAGGGGCAACGTGATGGCTCCGCGTCGCGCCATCCCTCAGTTTCCGATTTTTCAAATTCCGGTAACACGGCTCAATAGTGCTGTATCGCGCTAGGGGTTCAATTTGGGAAATTTTTACTAAAATTAAATGATGCATCCAGGGTTAAAAGGTTCAACTTTCCACCCTTATTTAATCCCTTTAACACGTGATTTAGCCATCCTTCACCCAAATTATACTAGTTTCTCTCAAGTTACTCTCAAGAACAACCTAGGGCTTTTCATAGAAGATTCAGAATGAAGAATTTACTTCGATAATCTTCACGAAATCACAAACCAAGGTATGCATAGTGTTCATTTATGAATTTCATGTTGGTTTTGTTTTGTTTATATTAAGAATGATCAATTGAATTCAAATCCATGTTGGATGATCAATTTTATGTGGAATTTATTTGTATAGATGTATATGTATGTGAACCTATGAATATACCCTAGATGATAAAATTAGAGATTAATCATGATGATTAATTGTTGTATAATGTAGTCTAAATGTGCTATGCCTACCATGTGTTTGATTAAATGCCTAGATAAAGGAACGATGCCCAACTAGTATGATATCATGAAATCCCCTTGTATTTACAAGTTATGCCTATCACATGTTTTGATGGAATGCTTCTATAAATGTATTAAACTTTATGATGTTAGTTATATGTTGAAGTAAGTTATGCTTGGTCAATTTTCCTTCCATTGAGTCCTAGGGGTACTTGTACCCAAAATATTAGTTGTGTGCCTAGATCCATGTCATGTTTCCATGATACTCTCAGTCAAGCTATGAATCCTTAGACTTCAGATAGTCTTATAACTCAGGAAATCTCCATAATCTTATGAACTCAGTTAGTTTTCATATATTAATAATAATCCATCAGCCAATGGAATTCAGTAACCCGTTCTATGTGTAGTTCAATAAATTATGTTCAGTGTCTATTCAGATGGGAGTAGAAATTAGCACCGAGTGAACCTAAGGATGGGAACTTACCTGTTATATGAGGGTGCTGTTCTTAGAAAAAATCCTTGTGTTCCAGAAATATATAGCCAGCATAGGTTGAGACAGCATAGCCTACTATATTAGGGTAGATGAGGTGGCTTTGCCTGCTATATGAGGGTTCCCACTGTTCTCATTAGAGTTACCTGTTATATTAGGGTCACTCATATGTTATCCTTACTAGTGGCGCGGTATTGACAACCTTCTAATCTGGGTACAAATTAGACCCCAGCTCAGCTACTATAGCACATATGGGACATGTCGATTAGATGACTACTTCCCACAGTTTCAGTATCAGCATCAGTCAAGAACTCAGATAGTTCTTTAGATTTCAGGACTATCAGATACAGCAAACTCAGTTACAGTATGGAACTCAACTAGTTCCATCAGATTCAGGACTATCAGATATAGTCACTCATGTTATCAATTATATCAGTTATCAGTATGTCATGTTATTAGTATTCAGATTTAGTACTCATGTTATCACGATTTCAGATATAGTTACTATGTATGCATGCATGTATTCTAACGTTCATACTAGTCAGTTAGCCAGTGTTATTCATGCATATGAACCCCATGCATTCAGCCTACCCCACATACATACCAGTATATTCAAACTACTGATGTATTTGCGCTATAGTTTCTTATACCATATGTTTATAAACACGAGCTCCATATCACCAAATTCCAGTCTTAGCAGTCAAAGTTAAAAGTGAGTCCTCAGCATTCGAGGACACGATTATTACTCGATTATCTCATTAATTAGTTTATTAGTTGGAGTTAGTTGGGGATATGTCCCATCAACTCCTTATCGTTCAGTCAGTTAGAGGCTTTCTAGACTATCATGTTTCAGACTTCAGTATTTTTAGTTTTGTTTTAGGTATTTTATACCCTATTTAGATGTTATATTTTACTTCAGTTATGTGAACCTTATGGCCTTTTAGCTTATGTTTCCGCATTATTCAATATTTTATGCAGTATACAGGTCAGTTATGGGTTAGCTTATGGTCTTTCGGGGTCATGAGCATCGTGTAGCATTCTGGGTACCTGATTTGGGGTATTACATAAACACAGTCACTCAGCTCAGTACAAAACTCAGTATGGTTCCACTGTATTCAAAATTGTCAGATACAGTCATTCAGACAATCAGCAATACAGTATTCATTAACTCAGATATCAGTTATCAGTATTCAAATTCAATACTCAATATTAGTATGATCTCAGTCAGAGTGTATGTATTCATACATGTACTCCTACTCAGTCATACTCATGTTATTCAGTTTTTATTGTGTATGCATATGAACCCATGCATTTCAGCCTACCTCACGGAGCATACCCATACATTCAAAGTATTGATGCATCTTTTTCTTTATGCTATGATGTCTTATATCATAGGTTCAGATGCACGAGCTCTAGAGCACCCTTACCAGTTAAGATTCTCAGCTTTCAGAGTAATGGTGAGTCCTCATAGTTTGAGGACATGCTTATTATTTACAGTACTTCAGTTTTATTCAGTAGATGGATTTAGTTAGGGGCTTTTCCCATCAACTCCACAATTTAGACAGTTAGAGGCTTTTTAGACTAGAGTATCTTCAGACAGTTGTTCAGTTTTTTAGTACTTATATTCAGTTTTAGTATTTTGATACTACATTCATATTTATTTATAGATTTGAACCATATGGCAAATGTTCTGCCTATTTGTATAATCACTACAGTATTTATTACACAGTTATTACAGCAGGTACCAGTCATGGGTTAGCTTGTGGTCCTTTGGGATTATGAGCAATGTGTAGTTTCCGGGGTACAGACTTGGGGCGTTACAAACTTAGTATCAGAGCCTAAGTTTCAACAGTGTCCTTGAAAGTCTAAAAGTCGCATCTAGTATAGTCTTGTGCATGAGTGTATTGCGCACCACACTTATAGACAAGAGGCTACTAGATGTTTTAGGAAAAATTTCCCTTCTTTCAGTATTCATTTCATGCGAGTGAGCATGACCAATAGTTACACTCTCTTTGTAATCATAGCTTTTCTTCCATTTATAGAATATGCCTTCAAAGAGGACTTAGGGAAAAGGAACAGGAGACTATCCAGAACCCCAGCCTGTCCAGCCATATCCTTTGGGCGAGCATGTCTCCCACACAGAGTTCAGAGCAGCCTTTACCACCATAGCTCATTTTGTAGTCATATAGAATGAACGTCCAGTTGCGGTTCCGTCCAACCCAGTGGACAATACTGCTACTGCTAGGATTTGGTACTTCACCTAAATGAACCCTCCATCATTTTGTAGGTCTACGTCAGATAAGGACCCTTAGGAATATCTTGATCAGGTACAAAAATTTACTAATATTATGGGGGTGACTGCAGTTGAGATCATTGAGTTGGACGTATATCGTTTACAAGATATGGCTCACTCATGGTTTAAATTGTGGAAGGCAGAGAAAGCCGTAGATGTAGGGCAAATGGAATAGGAGGAGTATGCCACTATTTCCTAGATAGATTCTTCCCACTGGACTTGAGGGAAGCAAAGGTTCTAGAATTTATCAATTTGGAGTAGGGAAATATGATATTGAAAGAGTATTCTCTCAAATTTACTCAATTATATAGATATGCTCCTCATGTGGTGGCAGATAGAAGATCTCGAATAAGTAAGTTTGTGTCAGAGGTGTCTAGTAGCATGGTTATAGGACCGCAATTCTTATTCAGGAGATTGACATATCCAGGCTTACGATTAATGCTCAGCAGATAGAAGAGAATAAGAATAGAGAGAAGGAGAGGGAGAACATGTATGCGAGAATAGTTAGTTTAAACTTCTCATAACCAAAGTCAGCGGGTGGGAATCATTCTCAGTTTTGCCAAAAATCTTTAGTTCCAGCTCCGTCTTCAGCCAGTACTCCTGTGTCAAAATTCAGAGATGGCAATAAATATAGGGCACCAGGCCCTAAACCCCATGGAAGTGTTAGCAGTGCTCGAACCAATCACCTTTGTTAGAAGTGTGGCAAAAACCACTAAGGTATCTATAGAGCAGGAAGCGATATGTGTTTCTGGTGTGGTAATCCAGGACACAGAGTCAGAGATTGTCCCCAGTCAAGTTCTCAGGGTCATAATAACCATCCCCCAGCTCAGTCCAGTCGCCTGAATCAGCAGGGTACCGCTTCCAGTGCCACCAGTGGGCAACACCCAAATAGACTATATGCTCTTCAGTCCCAACAGGATCAGGATATACGTTACAAGTTTATCATTTGCATGTTTCCACTTTGCTAGATATATGAGACTCTTTGTCTTTTGTTACTCCTTATATATCTGTTGACTTTGGAGTTAGTCCAAAAATCTTAACGGAGCCTTTCTTAATCTATAGCCTAGTGGGTAAATCTATCATAGCCCGGCGGGTATACAGGAACTATCCAATTATGGTATCTCAGAAAATCACTTTAGCAAACTTAGTCGAATTAGAGATGACTGATTTTGATGTCATTCTCAACATGGATTGGATTCAATCCTGCTATGCCTTAGTCGACTGCAGTAACCAATTTGTTCAGTTTCAGTTTCCAAATAAAACTATCCTAGACTGGAGGGGTAGTACTTCAGCACTTAGGGGTCAGCTCTTTTCTTACCTTCGGGCTAGGAAAATAATAGCTAAGGGATATTTCTACCATTTTGTTTAAGTCCAAAACTCTATTTATGAAACCCCTACACTTGAATCAGTATCAGTATTATGTGAATTCCGAGATGTGTTTCCTGAAGACCTTTCTGGAGTTCCTCCTAAAAGGGAAATTGATTTTGGAATCGATCTTCTCCCAGATACTCAGCCTATATCTATCCCTCCATACAAAATAGCTCTGGCAGAACTCAAAGAATTGAAGGAATAGTTGAAGGATCTCCTAGATAAGGGATTTATCCGACCCAGTGTATCCCCATAGGGCACAATAATTTTATTCGTGCATAAGAAAGATGGTTCTCTCAGAATATGTATTGACTATCGTTAGTTAAATAAAGTCATGGTTAAGAACAAGTATCCATTTTTAATAATCGATGACTTGTTTGACCATCTTTAGGTGCTAGTTATTTCCCCAAGATAGACCTCAGATCAGGCTATCATCAGCTCAGAATCAGGGAGTGTAACATCCCAAAAACAACTTTCAGAACCCAGTATGGTCACTTCAAATTCTTAGTTATGTCCTTTGGTCTTACCAATGCCCCAGTAGCTTTCATGGACTTTATGAACCATGTATTCAAGTAGTACTTGGACATGTTTTTCAAAGTCTTTATAGACGACATTCTTTTCAACTCCCGTAGTGAACATGATCGTGCAGACCATCTTCGAATAGTATTATAGCCTGTCAGATATCATCATCGATTCACCAAATTTAGTAAGTGTGAATTTTGGCTAAGTTCATTAGCTTTTCTTGGCCATATAATTTCTAGTGATGGCATTAGAGTTGATCCCCAAAAGACCAAAGCAGTGAGAAACTGGCTCGACCTATCTCTCCGTCAGATATCAGGAGTTTCTTGGGTTTGGCTGGCTATTATCGATGGTTTATTGAGGGATTTTCATCTATTTCATCCCCTATGTCCAGATTGACTCAGAAGAAAGTCAAGTTCCAGTGATCAGACTCTTGTGAGAATAGTTTTCAAGAGTTCAAGACTCGACTTACCACAACTCCAGTTTTGACCCTACCAGATGGTTTTGATGGCTTCGTTGTATATTGTGATGCTTATAGAGTTGGATTAGGTTGTGTTTTAATATAGATAGGTAAGGTCATAGCCTATACCTCTAGACAGCTTAATCCACATGAGAAGAAATATCCTACTCACGATCTTGAGTAAGCACCAGTAGTGTTTCCCTTAAAGACTTGGAGGCACTATTTGTATGGTGTTCATGTTGATATGTTCATTGATCATAAGAGCCTGCAGTATGTGTTCTCTTTGAAAGACCTAAACATCCATCAGATAAGGCGGTTGGGGTTATTGAAAGGCTACGACATGAGTGTTTTGTATCATCCGAGCAAGGCTAACATAGATTCTGATACCCTCAATAGAATGTCTATGGGTGGTGTTGCTCATGTAGAGGACAGTAAGAAGAAGTTAGCTCCAGAAGTTCATCAGCTAGCTCGTCTAGGTGTCCACTTAGTCGATTTAGCAGAAGGTAGTGTATGGGTGTAGAGTAGGTAAGAATTATCCCTTGGTTCTGATAGGGATCCCAATTTAGTCAAGTTGAAGGAATCAGTTAGAGATCAGAAAGTAGAGGTTTTCTCCCAAGGAGATATGGCATTTTGCGTTGTCAGGGTCGACTATATGTGCTAGGCTTAGATTACTTAAGGCAGTGAATTCCTGTAAAAGCGCATGTTGTGTGCTACTCTATTTATCCAGGGGCCAGTAAGATGTATCGTGATTTGTAGGAGATCTATTGGTGGAGTGGGATGAAGAGAAAAATTGTAGTGTTTATGGCTAAGTGCTCATCATGTCAACAGGTTAAGATTGAGCATCAGAAGCCTAGTGGGTCCATGCAGGAGGTCAGCATTCCCACCTTGAAATTGGAATAAGTAAACATAGACTTTGTAACGGGTTTGCCTTATACACGTCGTCAGCATGATTCAGTTTTGGTCATTGTAGACAAGATGACCAAATCAACTAATTTCCTACCAGTCTATACCTCTTACTCAGTAGCGGATTATGCCAAACTCTATATCAGGAAGTTGGTTATACTACAATGTGTTTTGTTATCCATTATCTCAATAGAGGTACCCATTTCACCTTTTATTTTCGGAAAGCATTCCAAAAGGGTCTTGGTACTGAGTTCACCACAGTATAACTTTTCATCCTCAGACAGATGGTCAAGCTGAAAGGACCATTCAAACTTTAGAGGATATCCTGTGAGGATGTGCGATAGACTTTAAAAGTAGTTGTATGACCACTTGCCTTTGATTAAGTTCGCATATAACAATAGCTATCAATCTAGTATTTAGATGGCTCTATTTGAAGAGCTTTAAGAGAGGAGGTGTAGATCTCCTATTGGTTGGTTTAAAGTTGGTGATGCCGCAGTGGTAGGGCCTGACTTGGTATTTGATACCTTAGAGAAAGTCCAATTGATCAGGGAAAGACTTAAGATAGCTCAGAGCTGGTAGAAATCGTACGTATATATGCGCAGAAAAGATCTTATTTTCAAATTGGTAACTATATCTTCTTGAAAATCTATCCTATGAAAGGGGTGAAGATTTGACAAGAAGGGGAAACTCAGTCCCCATATGTCGGTCCTTACTGAATTCTCAGTTATTTTGGAAAGGTAGCTTACGAGCTTGAGTTGCTTTCAGATCTATCTTTAGTGAATCTAGTGTTTCACATCTCCTTGCTAAAGAAATGCATAGGTGACCCAGCAATCATAATCCCTATAGAGGGCATAGATGCCGAGAATAGCCTCTCTTACGAAGAGATTCTAGTCAAAATCCTTGATTATCGGATTCACTGACTGAGGAACAAAGAAGTCCTTCTAGTCAAAGTTCTATGGCGGAATCATTACGTTGAGGGAGATACTTGGGAAGCAAAAGAATATATGCGTACCAAATATCCTCACCTCTTCTCTACAACCTCAGATTCATATCAAGGTAATAGTTTTCCTTAAGCTTATTTAGTTTCATGTTCAGATTTTAGTTACAAACTTTGTATAAGTTACTATTGCATATTCAGTAATATGTTCATGAGTCAGTTCATTCATGTATTCATGTATCAAATATGCATGTCCAGTATGAGAAACTCAGCTTATTAGTAATCCTAGTCATGCATTCATGAGTCATGTTCAGCTATGTGCTCATGTATCAGATATGCATGTTCAGAACGATAATTCAGTGTATCAGTGATCTTAGTCATGAAACCAAACTTTAGCTGCGCATGCCAAGTATCTCAGTCCGGTCCCTCTGGATTCTCAGTTTCAGCAGTCTCATTCGAGGATGAATATCCCCAAAGGGGAGATAATGTAAGACCCTATAAAGTTCTTAGCTTAAATTAGTCCTTTAGGCTTGTCAAGGGGTCCCAGACTTAGAATATTCTAGCTAAGTATTCAGACTTAGAGTCACTTTAGCCTTCGAAAGTTGACGATCTTATTTCATGGCCTTTACGTCCATTAAATGCGGATATTTGGTTGATTCATGATCAGGAATGTCTATAGGTGTTTCTGGAAAAGTTTTGGATTTTTCACACTTCGTTTGAAGCTCCTTTGGAATTCCAAAATAGTATATCAACACGACCTTGGAGCGTCGTGTCGACTATCGCATTGATGAATGTTTTCCCTAGCTCCCTGCATTAATTTCCAGTGATTCGATGCAGACTCAATGCGATGTATTGGCAATCGTGTTGATGCCAATGACACAGCACGTCAATGCCAACGACGTGGTGCGTTGGTCTGCGTGTTGATGGTGCAATTTTCAGTCATTAAAACACCGAGTCCTTGAGGGTATTTGGTTCTTTTTCCATCAACCTTCAGCCCCCAAAATACGGAATTATTCACTTTAGGGAGTGAATAAACTCATTCCTTCAAAAATTTTCTCAAGAACAAAACCCAAGAAGCTTCAATTTCAAATCAAACACTCAAGATTCCACCATCAATTTTCATAAATTCCTTAACTAAGGTATGTGAAGTGTTCATCCAAGGGTTACTTCACCCTTGGAGTCCAACAAACTCTTTTAAAGTTCATGTAGAGTGATTTTATGATTTTCATGAGTTGAATTAAAGTGTATTCATGATTTATTGCAAGATTCATGTAGAGTAAATTAATGTGTATGCTTTATCATGTGAATTCATGTTGAAACTTTTGGAATTATGTAATTGGAATTGAATCATATTTTCTACATATTGTTTTAGTATTATGTGTTTATATTATGCCCCACAAGTGTTTAATGAATTGTCCATGTGAGTTTAATAGTGAAATTACATCATGTTTAGCATGTATGCAAGTGTTTGCTTGAATGCCCAAATGAATGAATGATGACTAAGTAGTTAGTTACCATGTCCTAAGAATTATACCATGTATTTTAAGTTTGTGCTATTAAGTCCTAGGAGTTTTTAATACTAGATAATTTAGTTTCTTTTCTAGAGCCAAGGTCAGTCACAAAGTAGAATCAGCCATGTCTCGATCAGTAGAATTTAGTCAGTTACAGAACTTAGGAAAACTCAGTGAACTTCAAATCAGTCCATCTCAGTTTAGTAAAATCAGTTTAGTATAGTTATGCAGTATGATCAGTAATAGTACAGTGCAGCCTAGTAAAGTTTAGAATTCAGTCCAGCATCTATTCAGTTGGGAGTAGAATTTAGCACCGAGTGAATCCAAGGATGGGGACTCACCTGCCAGTAGAGGGTGTAATCCTTAGAAGCTTTCCTTGCATTCCAGAACTACATAGCCAGCATAGGTTGAGCCATCAACCTGCCTGTTGAGGTTGATGAGGTGATCTACATACCAATTGAGGGTCTCATTCCGAGTACCTGCCAGATGAGGGTGACTCAGCACTTGTCCTTACCCGTGGAACGGTATTGACACCCTTCTAACTGGGGTTACAGGTTGGACCCCAAATCAGTTAGAGAAGGGGCATGTCGATTTGATAATTTCTTCCCAGAGTCTCAGTTTCAATCTCAGTCTCAGAATAGAACTCAGTTCAGTTCTACAGAATCAGGACTATCAGACATAGTTACTCATCTCAGTACAAAACTCAATATGGTTCAACTTTATTCAGAACTTTCAGAGATAATCATTCAGACAATCAGTAATACAGTATTCATGAACTCAAATATCAGTCATCAGTATTCAGATTCAGTACTCAATATTAGCATGATCTCATTACAGTCTATGTATTCATATATGTACTCTTACTCAGTCATACTCATGTTATTCAGTTGTTATTGTGAATGCATATGAACCCATGCATTTTAGCCTACCTTACTGAGCATACCAGTATATTCAAAGTATTGACGCATGATTTTCTTTGTGCTATGATATCTTATATCATAGATTTAGATGCACGAGCTCCAGAGAACCCTTAGCAGTTTAGATTCTCAGCTTTCAGAGTAATGGTGAGTCCTCATAGTTCAAGGACATCCTTATTATTAATAGTACTTCATTTTTACTTCAATCGATGGAGTTAGTTGGGGGCTTGTCACATCAACTCCACAATTCAGACAGTTAGAGGCTTTTCAGACTAGAGTATTTTCGGATAGTTGTTCAATTTTTAAGTACTTATATTCAGTTTTTTTATTTTGATACCGCATTTAGATTTATGTTTAGATTTGAACCTTATGGATTATGTTCTGCCTATTTCTGCAATCATTTCAGTATTATTACATAGTTATTGCAGCAGGTACCAGTCATGGGTTAGCTTGTGGTCCTTCGAGATTATGAGCACTATGTAGCATCCGGGGTAAAGACTCAGGGCATTACACAAGTAAACCATACACATCACGAAAAAAAGTTTCAATATACCTATAACAACATCTGAAGATGCCTCAGACTCTTGGCGAGGAGAAAGTGAATACAACCGATTCCGGCCACTTTCGGTACTAGAAATAGAAGTAGAAGCAGAAACAACACCCTTTGGTGCAAGATCAGATAAAGTAGTAATAGAGGTCTTGTTGGCCCAAGAAGCCACTAGAGAAGGGCACTCTCGTTGCATGTGCCCAATCTAACGATATTAAAAATACTTGTTCCTCCCCTTCTCACACTCATCACGATGATGTTAAGCACAGAATATACAAGGAGGGTAGGTCAGCGCTGATTGGGCCCTAATTTTCTATGAATCACCACTCACCCAATTCATCATCTTAGACTACTTAGCACTAAAATTTTGGGCTCCACTTTGTTCAAAAAACCAAGACCTCTTACTTTGCCTCTCATCAATCTCAGTCTTTTTATTTTTCTCTTCATCCACTTGTTGCATATACACAACAAACCTAGAGATGTCCATGTATTTGATCAACAAAGTCACCTTACTCTTAAGAACCAACTAATGATACACTCTCAAAGTAAAATTATTCATTCTATCGCTCATACTAAAAACCATCTCAGGAGCGTACCTAGACAACTGATGAAATTTCAAGGCATACTTTTTTACGGACATCTACCTTGCCTCAAATTCATAAACACATTTTCTTTCACCTCCATCAACTCTTGAGAAAAAAAATGGTCTAAGAAGGCACTAGAGAAATCATCTCACTTGGTAGAACTAGTATCATCACATCTCAAATGTTCCCACTACTCATAGTATTGGTACGCCATGTTTTTCAATAGATAGGAAGTAACTCAACACCTTTCACCTCTGACGCATGCATAATTCAGATGATCTTCTCCATTTTATCAATGAAACTTTGAAGATCCTACACAACCTTCAAACCCATAAACATAGGATGGTACAACTTCATGAATTGGTCAAGCCTTGTGGCTTTAGAGGATGGAGCAACAAGAAGACTATGCCCAAACTGAGAAGCTACCAATTGAGTCAATAGATTAATGAAGCGACGAAGCTCTGCATTAATAGCATCCCCTTGAGTTGACAAAGAAGGAGTGTTAATCTTAGAATTAACGTTAGTAGGAGAAGGTGGAACCCCATGAGGACAGTCAGATATCGTGACCCTTTATCGGGTATGAAACCCAGAAGTTGGACAAGCTTTATCCATATTTCCCTCAGTCAAGACAGAAGAGTTTTTACTAACGTTAGATCTTCTTGGCGGTATGATCTAGAATATGAGCAAATAAAATCAGAGGGATCTAAGATCTTAGACTCTATAGCATGAGATAGAAACACAAGAAAGTGAAACATTTCTAAATGTCTCGTGTCCCCTCTCTTATAAGTGTGGTGCACTACACGCCAATAAACGAAACTCTACTTGACATGGTTTTGTCGACTCCTAACTGACCATGAACCTAGGCTCTGATACCAACTTGACATGACCAAAAATTGGGCCTTGTCGTAGGGGCATCTCAATCCCAAAAAGGACTAAAGATTTCCTCATTAACCTAACCTAATCGCATCAAACCCCAAGTGTAAGATGAACTCTGAACATATACTAAGGTAGCAAAAACAAGACTAATGATCATGAATTAAGAGATGTTTAATCAATTCATTTACATTAATATACTAACCCACATACCCAATTCCATAGTCATCCACAAAGCCTCTATAACCCGATGTCTACTATATGTCATGACATGCCCTCGACAATAGTAAGAACCATGCCTAAACAAGTCTATAACATAAGATCAAAAGACTATGAGATATATTTCTTAATGTATGGAAGATCACCTCTTCCATGTCAATAAATGAACCAATCGAACACCTGTCAATGAGCAGGAAGAGATGAAGAAGTTATGGCCCCTATGTCGCGTAGAGACATAGCTCTCAAATATGGTTAGCAGTTGGAGCACTTGCATATAACTCAAGGGTAAGGGTAAAATAGTACCATCCTTTAATACCAAATAAAACCATCATATGAAACCACATTAATATACATAGGCATATATATATATATATATATATATATATGTATAAATATGTATTTATATATAGAGAGAGAGAGAAAAAAATGTGCCAAAAGGAAACCAAGGTTTGACATGCATTTTTGGAAACACTCAATCATGAGACATAGAGTGAATTAATCCAACCTTCTACCCTTATAGTTCAGAATGTTAGTACTTCTAGGTTATATTAAGAAAATGGACCCTAACCTCAAGCCGTTCTATCTATTATAGAAAGTAGACCCTAACTTCAACAAGATGTCTTGTCTAGTATGGCAAGTGAACCCTAACCACAATCCATCTTATATAGCAAGTGGGCCCTCACTACAAGCCATCACATATATTGCAAGTGGACCCTAACCATAAGCCATCACGTATATATGTTTGTAGCAAGTGGACTCTAACCATAATCCATTGTGAACATTACTAGCCAACATTGGGATTCTAACCCATTTTGTCCATGAGTTAACACCCATTCAATTCAACCTATAAGGAATCTAACCTATTTAGCCAATTAAAGTCACCAAGGCTAAAATTCAACACCATATATGACGACATGGTCTTTATAAAAACATTTAACAACCATACATTTGAATGGGACAACACCTTAGTTCATAAAATATGCAAATCCATTTAGGGTCATCAAGACCTTTACAAACCATTCATTCCTCATTAGCATTCTTATACAAAACTTTAGTTCAAAACACAATTCATTTCTATGCTTATAAACTCCAACACTTTTAGTTATCATACCACCAAAGTCACCAAATTAACTCATTACACGGCCATCAAGGCTTTCACATAGAAATTTATGAAGCATTCATATTAATTTGGTCAATGTAATAATTTATCATATTCGTTAGACGAAAGCCATACTTCAAAACACCATTAATATATGACTAGTTATTTCTCTTAGACATTTTCATAACCACCTTTAGGACATACTTTTAATAAGATTAAAACCAAGGTAGAAACCATTAAACTTATGGTTTCTCATTATCCATATGTTAAAACACAACCAACATACACCCACATGTGCAACCATAAAAAAAAACATATATACATACAAAATTTATGCAAGAGTAAACAGTACCCAACACTACGCATCAAACCCTTCAACATTTGATATCAAAATCACAATTTACAAGTCAAAATCATTGTTTAAAACACATGATATTTTGAAATAACAATGAGGGAATAGTCACATGCCTTATACAATATGATTCACGGAAGAAACTTTACCCCTCTTAGACGTTGGATGAACACTTGTGAAACCCTAGTCTCTAATCTTTAAGAATGAGTTAGAGAGTGTTTTTGGTTAGTTTTGATCTTCCACTAAGTGATATAGGAGGCCACAATATTATATATAATATGGGTCTTTATGGTTTTGGGGTGGGAAATTTCCAAAAGGTCCCTAACTTAAAAGTTAAAAACTTATAACCAGGAGGGTAAGACTTACCCAACTAAATTGTATTCTAGGATACAAGTGGTACCCTAACACGTACCCTAGTCCTCACCTTGGATCTATAAAATGTCCAAGTTATGACTACACATTAATAACTCTTACCATTCATACTGTACCTAAGAAAATATCCACTAGATCAAGCTTAATACGTCATATGACTAGGTAACATATGACCCGTATCCTACCATATGACTTAGGAGAGTCTAAATCATACCTTGGACAGAGTGTAACCCCTAATAAATTGCCTAACATAAGAGTGAGAGGATACCAAACCATATTATTGGATATGACTAGAACCCTTGAGTCGTACCTTGCCCAGAATATTCAAAACTCAAGAAATTTTGCAAGGGCCAAGGATTATGGTGTTTAATTCTCCCCCACTTAGGATCATTCATCCTTTAATAATGGGAAAGGCAAGCTCAATCACGAGTTAAAACATTATCACACATAAACTAGACTTCAACCACATAAAAAACAAAGGCATACAACAAGGATAAGACATATGCCATGATCATCATCAATCCACCATTCATTCAATTGACTTGTGTACTTAAACCCATTTTTTATCAAAGACACTTATTCAACTTAAAGTTTGGGGACTTAAATCCATTGATTAAAAAGGACATAAATCAAGTTAAAAACATCCACACACACCTCAAGCACAAGTTTCAAGATTGAAAATAAATGCGGATATTTGGACTTCATGTCATCTTCTGCCTCCAGAGTAGCTTCCTTAGACTTTTGGATTCTCAATAAAAATGTCACAGAAACCACCTCTATCATACATAATCGGCAAACTTACCAACCTAAGATCCTTATTAGAACCCTCTCATAGGACAAAGAGTGATAAATATCAATATCATCAATAGGAACAACCAATGAAGCTCCCCTATACACTTTCTCAATGTAGACACATGAAACACCGGATGAATGAGACTAATGTTTGAGGGAAAGTCTAATTAAAGTTATACTTTCCCATTGACACAACACTATGAGGGCCTGAATCTAGCCATATAAGACTTCTACATTCGAGCCTATTTAAAGAAAGAAAGAGTTAATTGAATCCACGAGGCTTTATTTCATAAATCCATCCTTGAACACTACTTAACAAAGCACCCCATATAAAATATACATATATATATGTAACACCCCAATTTTCTAAACCAGAATGTTACATGGTGTTTATGACCCTGAAGGACCATAAGCTAACCCATGACTGGTATATGTACTTGTACACTGCATAATATATATTTAAAATGCGAAAAACATAAATAATAGGCCATAAGGTTCAACTGAATAAAATATATGACAAATCATAACATCCATATAGTGTAACAAATACCTAAAATAACTGAAGTCTGAAATAAATCTGAACTAAATTTGAAAGCCTCTAAATACTGTCTGAGAAAGGGGTTGAAGAAACATGTCTCCAACTAACTCCATAAATTGAAAGATAACCAAAGAAAATAAATAAAGTCAAATCATATCATCCTCGAATGAAGAGGACTCACTGCAACTTTGTATACTAAAATGCAACTGCTACTGCTAATCTGGAACTCATGGCTCTAAACCTATGGTGTAATATAAAAGAAAGCACCATAGCGCAAATGTTTCAATACAACTGAAAGTACTGAGTATAAGAGTGAGGTAGGCTATATACAAAAGGGCTTACATAAATGACCAGTGCTAACTGAATGACTAATATGAACGCGAGAAATGCAAACATGTATACATAGTAACTGAGATCATGAATACGTGATATCTAGATTTGTACGCTAATACATGGTTTATTAATATCTAACATGACTAATACTAGGACTTCTGATAATATGGATGACTGTGTTTGACAGTCCTGAATCTAATAAAACTACCTGAGTTTCATACTATAATTTAATTGACTATATTTGACAGTCCTGGTATACTGAAATCTGAAGAACTATCTGAGTTCTTTTACTAAGATTGAGACTGAAACTGTGGGAGGTAGTTTTTTAACCAACATGCCCCAAATACGCTATAATAGCTAAGTTGGGGTCCAATCTATGCCCAGATTGGAAGGGTGTTAATACCGCGCCACTGGTATGGACAAGTTGTGACTGACCCTTATCTGGCAGGTTACTCTAATGAGAACGGTAAGACCCTGTTCTGACAGGTGAAATCACCTCATCAACCCTAATCTGATAGGTTAAGATGTCTCAACCTAAGCTGGCTACGTAGTTCTAGAACACAAGGATCACTCCTAAGAATCACACCCTTATCTAGCAGGTGAGTTCCCATCCTTGGGTTCACTCGATGATAACTTCTACTCCCATCTGAAGAGATTGAACATGATTAACTAACTGTACATGAACTGAGTAACTGACTTTCGTTGACTGATAGAATAGTACTATTATCTGAGAATTAACTGAGATCATAAGATTTCTAAGATTTCCTGAGTCACATGACTGTTTGAGTTTTATAGATCATGGCTTGACTGATAGTATAGTGATAACATGACATCGATCTAGGAACACAACTATATTTTTTGGGTACAAGTACCCCCAGTACTCGATGGAAGAAAACTGACACACATAACTGACTTGATCATAAGAATAGAGTCCACAATTCACAATATCATAATTAGCGGATTTCATACTACACTTAGTTCTCAACATCTTATACATGGAAGGGGATGCACACAATATGTATGTACTCGTGTTGCTTCAATATCATGCTCATTCCATATCAAAACAATAACACACAACAATAATATAGAGTTCATGTGGAGTCATAAAGAATAGAACATGGGCTTGTCATTTAAGCACTATTAAGTCATAAAAAAAAAGGATTCTATCATTCTTGGCATTTTATAAAACACCTTACATGAACAACTTTGGGCATAGGTGTACTTATCAATTTGACAATCTTAACCATCCAAATTTCATGGGTTTCTACTAACCTACTCACATGCTTCATGGAAAACACAGCAAGATACAACCTTAAATCCAAACAACAATCATCAACATGATTATAGTCATAACACAACAAGGAAATCATAATTTATAATTTAAAACATGATTCTTGATCTCCATGGATGAAAGGGACCCATGGATCAGCACTAACATACCTTAGTGATTGAATCTTGAAAGAGATCTAATGTTTCTGAAGGTTCTTGAAGAAATCCTTAGGCTTTCTCTTGATTTTTATTGACTAGGGTTTAACCCCTTTATGAAAGAATATTCTTGTTCTTGAGGAGATGATCTTGAGAGAAAACCCTAATCTTGTGGTTGAGAGTATATAAGAGAGCTTTTTGAGATATTTAACTAAAGAGAATGGAAGATAATACGCTCATTGAGGGTTATAAGTCATGGGAAGTGAAGAAAAAGACCAAAATACCCTTGAAAAATTATCCCTCAATTACTGAAAAAAAATCAGTGACGACATTCATGACAAGTCATCAAGATGGTGATAAGTCATCACGAAATGTCGTCACAAAAAGGTAAAATCTTTATTTTCTTGTTACGGTTGACGACATTGGTGATAGGACATCACAGGCGTGATGAATTATCACAAAATATCATCACTGAGGGTGTAAATCTACGCAGGGCTGACGACACTAGTGATAAATCATCATACTGTGACAGCGTATCACGAATGTCATCACTTAGTTTCCCAGCCTGACATGCTGGAGTAAAATGGGCATAACTCCTTGCTCTGATATCAGATTTAGGATAAATTGGTATTCTTGGAAAGATAATTCAATTATCTATATTTTGGTAGGTCATGATCTCATAAATGTATAGCATAGTGATAGATATGATTGTTTGAAGTTGACTATACCAATATTCTTCTTACGAATTCAATCGGTAAGGAAATGTTTTGATTCGTCTATTAACTAGGACACTTTTGAGGCCTTAATATGCATAAACATTGATCATAGAACTACCAAAGCACTACAATTTATTACTCATGAGTTCGAACAATGATCTTAAAAATGTCTGAACTTTTGGGGTATTACAATATCTCCCTCTTGGGAATATTCATCCTCGAATGAGACTGACTAAGCTGAGATTACTAATGCACTAGCCTTACTTAAGGGTTACAATATCTAAAATATGATGACATAACTGACCTGAATGATAAGTTGAATATATCTTAATATACTGAATATGCATATCTGATGCATAACTGACAAGCTGAACTCATGCATATCTAATGCATGATTATGTGACTGAACTGTTACATATATGCATGATCGAGTGCAATGATATTTAGTACCATATTCATAAATGAAATACTGAACATGAAACTAAATAAGATTAAGGAGAATACCTTGAGCTTGATCTGAATTGGTAGAGAAGAGGTGAGGATACTTGGTATGCATATCTACTTCTTCTTCCCAAGTAGCTTCCTCAACGGACTGGTTTCTCCAAAGAACTTTGACTAGAGGGACTTCTTTGTTCCTCAGTCTATAAGTCTGATAGTCTATAATTTCGATCTTAATCTCTTCATAAGAGAGGTTGTTCTGGATATCTATGCTTTGAGTAGGGACGACAACTGAAGAGTCACCTATGCACTTCTTGAGCAAAGAGACATGGAAGACTGGATGAACTAAAGCTAGATCTAGAGGCAATTCAAGCTCATAAGCTACCTTGCCCAAGCGACTGAGAATTTTGAAAGGACTGACATATCGAGGACTGAGCTTTTCCTTCTTGTCGAATCTCTTCACCCCCTTCATATGAGAGATCTTGATATAAACAAAATCATCAACCTCAAATTCTAGATCCTTTCTACAAACGTTTGCATAAGACGTCTGTCGACTCTGAGCAGCCCAAAGTCTTTCTCTGATTAACTGAACCTTCTCTAAGGCATCAAAAACTAAGTCAGGCTCTATGACTGAGGCCTCACTAACTTTGAACTAACCGATTATAGATCTACATCTCCTACTATAGAGGGCTTCGAACGGAGCCATCTGAATACTGGAATGATAGCTATTGTTGTATGCAAACTCAATAAAAGGCAAGTAATCTTCCCAACTTTCCTTTAAATCAATTACACATACCCTTGGCATATCTACTAGAGTCTGAATGGTCCTTTCTACTTGACCATCTGTCTAAAGATGAAAAGTTGTACTGTGATGAACTTGGTTACCAAGAACCTTTTGGAATGCTTTCTAGAAGTGAGAGATGAACTGGGTACCTCTGTCTGAGATAATAGATAGTGGAACACCGTGTAATCTGACCAACTCCCTAATGTAAAGTTTGGCGTAATCCTTGGCTGAATAAGAGGTATGGACTGGAAGGAAATGAGCTGACTTGGTCAGCCTGTCTACAATGACCCAAACTGAATCGTGCTGATGACGAGTTTGAGACAAACCCATCACGAAGTCCATGTTCACTTCTTCCCACTTGTAAGTAGGAATAGTAAAATCCTGCAGGGAACCACTAGGATTGTGATGCTCTATATTAACCTGCAAACATGTAGAGTACTTACCTATAAAATATGCAATATATCTCTTCATCCCACTCCACCAATAGATCTCCTACAAGTCACGGTACCTCTTAGTAGCCCCTGGATAAATAGAGTATTGCACTATAATATGCCTCTATAAGAACCTACTGCCTTAAGTCATCAACATTTGGAACACAGAGATGACCCTGACAATGAAGGACACCATCTCCCCCTTTGGAGAAAACCTCAACCTTTTGATCACTGATTGATTCTTTTAGATTGACAAGGCTAGGACCCTTATCTTGCTTTTCTTTCACCTCAGAACTTAGAGATGATTCTAAACTACTCTGAACACATACACCACCCTCTAAAGAATCGACTAAGAAAATACCTAGTCAGCCACAGCGTTAGCCTTGTCTGAATGGTAAAGGACACTCATGTCATAATCTTTCAAAAACTCTAACCACCTTCTCTAACGAATATTGAGATCTTTCTAAGAAAAGACATACTGGAGACTCTTATGATCTATGAAACATCTACATGAACTCCGTAGAGATAATTCCGCCAAATCTTTATGGAAAATACTATGGCTGCTAACTTAAGATCATGAGTAGGATAATTCTTCTCATGGGGATTTACCTGTCTAGAGACATAGTACTATGATGCATAAGGACACAACCTAGACCCACTCTGGATGCATCACAATACACTACGAACCTATCTGAACTATTTGGAAAAGATAGAACTGGAGCTGAGGTGAGTCGAGTCTTCAACTCCTGAAAACTATTCTTACAAGAATCTAACCACTGAAACTTGACCTTTTTTGAGTCAATCTTGACATAGGGGATGTAATAGAAGAAAATTCCTCAACAAACCTTCTGTAATATCTAACCACACCCAAGAAACTATACAGGGTGAGGCTAGTTTCTTACCTCTTCGATATTCTGAGGATCTACTCTAATGCCATTTCCAGAAATAATATGGCCAAGGAATGCTACTACCCTTAGCCAAAACTCGCACTTACTGAATTTGGCGAATAGCTAGCAATCTCTATGGGTTTGAAGAACGATTTTGAGCTGGTTTGTATGATTGAGCTCTGTGCGGGAATAGACCAGGATATCATCTATGAAGACTATGATGAACATGTCCAAGTACTGCTTGAACACACGGTTTATCAATTCTATGAAAGCGGTTGGGCATTGGTAAGACCAAAGGACATGACTAGAAGCTCGAAGTGACCATACCGAATACGGAAAACTGTCTTCGGCATGTCATATTCTCTAACTCTGAGCTGATGATAGCCTGATCTGAGGTCTATCTTTGAGAAATAACTTGCACCCTAAATTTGGTCAAATAATTCATCTATCTAGGAAGAGGATACTTGTTCTTTACCATGACTTTATTGAGCTAAAGGTAATCAATGCACATCCTAAGAGTACCGTCTTTTTCTGCACGAATAAGACTGGTGCGCCTAACGGGGAAATGCTGGGTCTAATGAATTCCTTATCTATGATATCCTTCAACTGTTCTTTTAGTTCTCTGAGTTCTGCTGGTGCATCTGGAATAAGGTCCATGCCGAATTCTATTTCCCTTTCAGGAGGAATGCCTAGAAGATATTCAGTAAGCACATCTGAATACTCATTTACAACTGGGACTAATTCAAGACTAGGAGATTAAAAACTAGAGTCTTTAACATTAAAGAGATGATAAACACATCCCTTAGATATCATTTTGCTTGCCCGAAGGTAGGAAACAAGCTGACCCCTGAAAGATGAAGTATTACCCTTCCACTCTAGGACGGACTGATTCAGGAACTGAAATTGAACTATCTTATTTCTATAGTTGACTGTTGCATAAAAGGAATGAAGCCAATCCTTTCCAAAAATGACATCAAAAGCAGTCATCTCTAATCGACTAAATCTGCTAACATGGCTTTATAAAATATCATAACCGGGTAGTTCCTGTATACCCACCGAGCTATGATGGTTTTACCCACTAGGGTAGAGACTGAAAAGGGCTCTGCTAAAATTTTGGGACTGATTCTGAAATCTCCTTCTATATAAGGAGTAACAAAAGACAAGGATGCACCTGCATCTACCAAAGCATAAACATGAATATGGAAAATCTGCAATGTACCAGTAATGGAATTAGGAGAATTTTCCTGATCCTATGGGGTCTGAAGAGCATAGAGTCTATTTAGGAGTTGCCCACTAGTAGCACTGGAAGTAGCACCCTGTTGATTTGGGCGATCGAACTGGGCTGTGGAACGATTTTGCTGACCCTGCAGACCTGACTGCATACACTCTCTAACCCTATGTCCTGTCTTACCATAACCAAAACAAACATCGCTACCAGCTCTACATATACCCTTGTGGTTCTTACCATAAGTCTGAAACAGGGGGTTAGTTCAGGAACTGCTGACACTACCCTGAGACTTAGAGCCTGGTTCTTGATCTCGGTTTTCATCACTAAATTTCAGCACTGTGGCACTAGCGAAAGAAGGAGTTGGAACTGCTGGCTTAGGACAAAACTGGGAACGGTTTCCTCCTTTTGATTTGGGTTGAGCAAAACTGAAACTGCCTGACCTTGCTCTCTTGTTCTGCCTCCTAATCTTATGCTCCTCTATTTTTTGAGCATGGTTCATGAACCTAGCTAAAGTCATATCATTGATCAGCATCGTAGACCTACACTCATTTAACATGCTATCATTCATCCTTGACACGAACTTTCTCATCTTAGCCATATTGTCTGCAACCATATGAGGGGCATATCTGGCTAACTGAGTAAATCTGAGAGAGTACTCTTTAACTGTCATATTTCCCTGCCTGAGGTTGATGAACTCTAGAACTTTTGCCTTTCTTAGCTCTTGGGAAAAGAATCTATCTAAGAAAACCGTGACAAATTCCTTCTACTCTATAGGACCTGCATCCTCTAACCTCTCAAACTTTTACTATTTATACCAAATATAAGCAACATCCTGTAATTGGTATGCGGCTAACTCAGCACTGTGATAAGAAGTAACTCCTATGATGTCTATAACTTTTTGGACTTGGTCAATGAATTCCTAGGGGTCTTCATTAGACTTCAACCCGAAGAAAGATAGAGGGTTCATTTAGGTGAAGTCCTGAATCCTAGCTGCGGCTAAGTTGGCCACTGGATTGGCCGAAATAGCTAGTGGCCATTTATTTTCGGCAGCCATAGACTGAGAAATATTGGTAAATGTGGTCCTGAACTCAGCATAAGAAACCTGATCGCCCAAAGGTTCTTCGGACTGAGGGGTTGACTGATTTCTTCTCTTAGGAGGCATGTTCTGAAATAAAGAGAAAAAGAGGATTAGACTAAGAGACTAACTTATGATTACGCTCACTAGCACGACATGAATACTGAAAGAGGGGAAACTATTCTTAAGACATATATGCAAAAGGGCTTACATGTATAAGCAATGCTAACTGAATGACTAATATGAACGTGAGAGTACAAACATGTATACATAGTAACTGAGATTGTGAATACGTGATATCTAGATCTGTACGCTAATACATGGTTTATTGATATCTAACATGACTAATACTGGGATTTCTAATAACATGGATAACTGTATCTGACAGTCCTGAATCTGATGGAATTACCTGAGTTCCGTACTATAATTGAATTGACTACATCTAACAGTCCTAGTATACTAAAATCTAAAGAACTATCTGAGTTCTTCTATTGAGACTAAGACTGAAACTTTGGGAGGTAGTTGTTTAACCGACATGACCCAAAAAGCACTATAATAGCTGAGCTGGGGTCCAATCTGTGCTCTGATTGGAAGGGTGTCAATACCGCGCCACTAGTAAGGACAAGCTGTAAGTGACCCTTATCTGGCAGGTTACTCTAATGAGAACGGTAGGACCCTGGTCTGACAAGTGAAATCACCTCATCAACCCTAATATGATAGGTTAAGATACCTCAACCTATGCTGGCTATGTAGTTCTAGAACATAAGGATGACTTCTAAGAATCACACCCTTATCTGGAAAGTGAGTTCCCATCCTTGGGTTCACTCAGTGCTAACTTCTACTCCTATCTGAGGAGATTGAACATGATTAACTGACTCTACATGAACATGATTAACTGACTCTACATGGACTAAGTAACTAACTTCCGTTGACTGACGGAATAGTACTATTATCTGAGAACAAACTGAGATCATGAGATTTCTGACATTTCTTGAGTCACATGACTATCTGAGTTCTATAGATAATGGCTTGAATGAGAGTATCGTGATAACATGACATGGCTCTAAGCACACAGCTATATTTTTTGGGTACAATTACCCCTAGGACTCGATGGAAGGAAACTGACACACATGACTGAGTTGATCATAAGAATAGAGTCCACCATTCACAATATCATAAGTAGGGGATTTCATACTGCACTTGGCTCTCAATATCTTATACATGGAAAGGAATGCGCACAACATGTATGTACTCGCGTTGCTTCAATATCATGCTTATTCCATATCACAACAATAACACACTACAATAATGTGGAGTTCGTGTGGAGTCATAAAGAATAGAACATGGGCTTGTCATTTAAGCACTATTAAGTCATAAAAACATGGATTCTATCATTCTTAGCATTTTATCAAACACCTTACATGCACAACTTTAGTCATAGGTGTACTTATCAATTTGACAATCTTAACCATCCAAAGCTCATGGGTTTCAACTAACTTACTCACATGCTTCATGAAAAACACATCAAGATACAACCTTGAATCAAAACAACAATCATCAATATGATTATAGTCATAACACAACATTTATAATTTAAAACATAATTCTTGAGCTCCATGGCTGAAAGGGACCCATGGATGAACACTACGCATACCTTAGTGATTGAATCTTGAAAGAGATCTAATGTTTCTAAAGGTTCTTGAAGAAATCCTTAGGCTTGCTCTTAATTTTTCTTGACTAGGGTTTAACCCTTCTGGGAGAGAATATTCTTGTTCTTAAGGAGATGATCTTGAGAGAAAACCCTAATCTTGTGGTTGAGAGTGTATGAGAGAGCTTTTTGAGATGTTTAACTAAAGAGAATGGAAGATAATATGCTTCTTGAGGGTTATAAGTTGTGGGAAGTGAAGGAAAAGACCAAAATACCCTTGCAAAAATGTCCCTCAATTGCTGGAAAACAATAGCTGATGACATTCGTGACAAGTCATCAAGCTGGTGATAAGTCATCACAAAATGTCGTCATAAAAAAGTAAAATCTTGATTTTCTGGTTACGGTTGACGACATTGGTTATAGGCCGTCACGAGTGTGACGACTTATCACAAGATGTCATCACTGGGGGTGGAAATCTGCCCAGGGCTGACAACATTGGGGATAAGTCATCACGCGTGTGACAGCTTATCACGAATGTCATCACTCAGTTTCCCAGCCTGACATGCTGGAGTAAAATGGGCATAACTCCTTGCTCCGATATCGGATTTAGGAAAAATTGGTATAATTGGAAAGAAAATTCAATTATCTATCTGTTGGTGGGTGATGAACTTAGAAATTAATAGCATAACGAGAGATATTATTGTTTGAAGTTTACCATACCAATATCCTTCTCACGAATTCAATCGGTAAGGAAATGTTTTGATTCATCTATTAGCTAGGACACTTTTTAGGCCTTAATATACATCAACCTTGATCATAGCACTACCAAAGAACTAAAGTTTATTACTCATGAGTTTGAAGCATGATCCTAAAATGTCTAAACTTGTGGGGTATTACAATATGGTCCACCCCACAGGAAGGACACCCCAAATTCCTTATTCACCCACCGACAACCTATTCTTTCCTAATGAAAAACTATCCCTCTTATGCGTGAAAGAATGAAAACACCCCACTAAAACCATTATAGAAAGAAATAATAGAAATTGGACAAGTTTCCAAGACAGGACCAAACCACAACTTAATCTCCCTAGTGGGAAACTAGGAAAGCCATTAAGGAGAACCTTAGGACATTCATTTACCATAGGGATCGAATGGAAAGAAAGACCTTCCGGGTTAGAATCTTTAACCCAGACCAAATGATACAAACACCCTTTGGAGATCTATCTTTGAGCTCTAAGATAAAAGATGGGCCTCCCCTTAGGAACTAAAGAACCCCCTTTCCATACAATGAACAACTCATTAGGGAATTTAAGTATATCCTTGTGGGTTAGACAATCAAAGATAGAATTATTACAACTATTCCATCCCAAAAATAAGATGAGAATCACCCATATTAAACTCTATTGCATTAACAAGAGTTTCTTTACTACCAACAGCTACCACACCTCTATAGACTCTCTTAAAACCACAGAGTCTCCTACCTAGGTAAAACAGAAAAAGGGTCCAAATAACTTTGGAATCTAGTCCAAAATACACAATCATAGTAGGGTCACATATGATAGAGGGGACCCCGAACTAATAAAACTATACACATCATGAAAAAAGAGTTTTAACGTAACCATAACAATATTTGTTGATACCTTAAACTCCTGGCTGGTAGCAAGTGAATACAAGAAATTCCAGCCAGTGTCGGTACCAAAAACAAAAGAAGAAGAAGAAGAAGAAGATGAAGAAGAAAAAAAAAATAGCCCCCTTCGATGCAGAAGCAGATGAAGTAGATATAGAGGTCATATTGGCAAAAGAAGCCACCAGAAAAGGGAACTCTCGCTATATCTGCCCAATTTGACCACATCAAAAACACCTATTCCACCCCTTCTTACACTCACCATGATGTTGCTGACCACAGAATCTAAAAAGAGGGTAGGTCGGTGCTGATTGGGTCTTACTGGCCTGTGAATCACCACTAACCCAATTCTTTCTATTAGACCACTTATTATTAAACTGTTGGCCTCCACTTTGTTCATAAAACCCAAACCTCTTACTCTATCTCCCATCAATCTCAGTCTGTTTCTTTTACTCTTCCTCCACTTGTTGTATATATATAACTAACCTAGAAATGTCAATGTCTTTGATCAATAAAACCGCCTTACACTCAATGACAAATTTATGAGACAGTACCGATGCAAATATATGCATTCTAGCTCCCATACTAAATATAATCTCAGGAGCATATCCACACAAATGATAAAATTTTAGGGCATACTCCTTAACGGACATTCTACCTTTTCTCAAATTAATAAACTCTTCCATTTTTGCTTTTCTCAACTCTTGAGAAAAGAAGCAGTCTAAAAAGGGATTAGAGAAATCCTCCTATACTACTAAACTAGCATACTTACCTCTCAACTTTTCCTACTATTTATACTATTGGAATGCCACATCTTTCAATTAATAGCAAGAAAACTCAACACCTTCCACCTCCGATGCTTGCATAATTTGAGAAATCTTCTTTATTTCAGCAATAAAAGTTTGAGGATCCTCCTCAACCTTCAAACCCATTAGCGTAGAATGGTGCAAATTGATGAATTGGCCAAGCCTTGTGGCCTCAGACGATGGACAAGTAGGAATACTATACAGAAATTAAGAAGCTACTAATTGGATCAATAGATTAAGAGAGCAACGAAACTTAGCATTAGTAGCATCACCTTGAGGTGACAGTGGAGAAGTGTCAATCTCAAAAGTTGGGTTTATAAGGGCAGGTGGAAACGCACAAGGACAGTCAGATGCCATACCCCTTGACCAGGTCTGAACCCCAGAAGTTGGAGGAGCTTAGTCTATATTGGCCTCATTTGGGACAAAAGAGTTTGCCCTAACATCAGATCTACTTGGAGGCATGATCTTTAAGATGAGCAAATGGAAATTAGAGGGATCTAAGACCTTAGACTCTATAACTTAAGATAGGACTAGAAGAAAATAAAACATTCCTAATTTTATCATAGCCACTCTTTTATAAGTGAGGTGTATTACACCCCCATAAAAGAGACTCCACTTGACACAACTTTGTGGACTCCTAACTGAACTTGAAGCTAGGCTATGATACCAACTTGACACGACCCAAAACTGGGCCTTGTCATAGGGGCATCTCAAGCCTAATAAGGAACAGAGTTTTTCCCATTAACCTGATCTAACAATTTAATCAAACCACAAGTGTCAAATAAACACTGAACATATACTAAGGTAGCAAAAACAAGATGAATAATCATCACTTAAGAGATGTCTAATTAATTTATTTGCAACAACATACTAACCAACATACCCAAGTCCACAGTCATCCACAAAGCCTCTACAACTCGATGTCTATAATAAGTCAGGGCATGCCCCCGACAATAGAAAAACCATATCTAAACAAGTCTATAATATGAGATAGAAGATTATGAAATGTATGTCTTTCAACATATGGAATCTCACCAATTAAATGTCAATACACGAACCACTGGAACACTTGTCATAGTGCAGGAAGAGAAGAAGAAGCTCTGGCCCCTATGTCATATGTGGACATAGCATCCAGAGATAATTAGCGGTTGGAGCTCTAGCATGTAACTCAATGATAAGGATAAAATAGGGCCATTAATAAAAACCAAATCAAACCATAATATGAAACCATATTTATATATAGGAATATATGTAGATATATTTATATATATATATATATATATATAGAAAGATAATGTACCAGAAGGGAAATAATGTTTGGCATACATTTTTGGAAAGACTCAATCATAAGACATGGAGTGAAGGACTCCAACCTTCCACCCTTATAGTTTAGAATGTTTAAAATTCTAGGTTATATTAAGCTAGAGTACCCTAACCATAAGTCGTTCTATCAATTATAGCAAGAGAACCCTAACCCTAAGCCATCATATCTTATATGGCAAGTGGACACAAACCATAAGTTGTCTTATCTTGTATGGAAAGTGGATCCTAACCACAAGCTTTCATATATAGCAAGTGGACCCTAATCATAAGCCATTATATTTATATCAAGTAAACCCTAACCAAAACCTATCATGTATATACGTGTGTAGTAAGTGGACTCTAACCACAAGCCGTCGTGACTATCACTAGCCGACATTGGGCCTCTATCCCCCTTTGCCCATGACTTAACATCCATTCAATTCTACACATAAGGAACCTAACTTATTTAGCCAATACAAGTCGCCAAGGCTACAATTCAACACCATATATGACCATATGGTCTTTAGAAAATCATTTAATAACAAATCATTTAAATAGGCCAATGCCTTAGTTCATACCACAATATATATAGGTTTAGGGTTATCAAGACCTTTATAAACCATTAATTCTTCATTAACATTCTTATACCAAAGTTTATTTCAAAACATAATTTAATTCCATGCTTAGGGACTCCAACCCTTTAGTTATCATACTAGCCAAGTCACCAAATTAACTTATTACATGGCTATAAAGTCCTTCAGATAGACATTTACCAAGAATTTATATTCATTAGGTCAATGTCATAATTCATTCATATTCATTGACCAAAGCCATTTCTCCAAACACCATTAACATGTGACTAGTTATTTCTCTTAGATATTTTCACAAAAACCTCAAGAACATACTTTTATCAAGAACAAAACCAAGGTAGAAACCATTAAAATTAGGGTTACTTATGAACCATTGTAAACCACAACCAACAATATCCCACATATGCAACTATCACCAAAAACATATATACATAAAAAAGTTAAGCAAGAGTAAACAATACCCAACACTATGTATCAAAACCCTCAATATTTGATTTCAAAACCACCATTTAAAAGTCAAAATATTTATTTAAAACACATGATATTTTAAATTAACAATAAGGAAAGATTAATGTGCCTTATACAAGATGATTCAGGGAAGGAACTTGATCCCTCTTAGCCTTTGGAAGAACACTTGAGAAACTCTAGACTCAAATCTTCAAGAGTGTTTTTAGTGAGTTTTGATCTTCCACTAAGTGTTGTAAGAGTCCACAATATGATATATAACATGGGGACTTTAGGTGTTTAGGGTGGGAAATGTCCAAAAGTTCCCCAACTTAAAAGTTAAAAAATTATTCCAAGAAGGGTACGACTTACCCAACTAAATCATATCTTAGGGTATGAGTGGTACCCTAACTAATTCCCTAGGCCTTACCACAGACGTATAATCTATCCAAGATATGACTACACATGAATAACTTGTACCCTAAGGTACGAGTGGTACCATACAAATCATACCCAAGATAGTGTCTAGTAGATCAAACTTAACACATCATACGACTAGGTAACATATGATACTTATCCTTAAATATGACTTGGGAGAGGCTAAACCATACCTTGGATAGAATGTAACCCCCACTACATTGCCTAACATATGAGTGAGAGGAAAACAAACTATATTACATGGTACGACTAGTACCCATCTCATACCTTTCCCAAAATATTAAACAATCAAGAAATTTTGCAAAGGCCAAGGTTTAGGGTGTTTCACTATATACGTAGAAATGCTAATTTGAATTTTAGCTCAAAAATGTAGGGTGTTACATAGAAGTTGACATACTTTCAAAGTTGCCCTTCCATTTCTTTTAAACTAGATCATGTATTATTTTGTATTGAGAGATATATTTCAATCCTTATGTGACTATCATTGTATTTTCTAACATTCAAGATATATTTAGTAACTCTTACACTATGACACCTGGTTCTAGGATATTCTATGGTATCTTTGGTTATGTATTTTTACTTTACAATGTATGTTTTGTTTGACTCCATTCTAGGAGTCATAGCATAGGTTTTTGTACTACTTTCTCATTTCTTATCATTTTAGGTGATAGGCTAACTTTTCAAGGCTTTCCGCATCAAGTTTCCATCATGACTTTAATTTTTGGTATATGAAAAATTATTATCAGAGCAGTAAGGTTTTCATTGGTCTCATAAGTATAAGAACAGAGTGTCTAGTAGAGCCTAGAAAAATGGTACGTAGATGTCCATATCTATATTTTATAGGTTATTAGATATCATTAGAAAACCTTCCTTATTACACTAAATATAATGTGAATTCTTTCATACCTTGTGTTTTACATCGTTTTTCACTCTTGTAGAGGTTGAGAACTAGATCTCATGGTGCTAGATATGCAGCATGATCTTTTGAGGAGAAGACTCAATCTAGAGGAAAAGTTATAAGCCATAGATAGGCTTGAGGTAGTAGGAAGGCATAAGGATCCTCCCTATCTTAATGTAGTACTTGAGGGCTCTACCCTGAGACTTGGGTTGAGTAGGTTAGATATGAAGGCCTACTCCAGTCTCTCAGAGTCCTTCTACCTCAGTCTTGAAGGGGTTGTTGATTTGTTTGTTAACCTATTTTTAAGGTGATCCTTTGAGTACACCTAGTATTTATCTATCTTTGAATATTGTACCTCTATTTGTGCCAGATTCTTCCTATTGTATTTCTCTAGTTCTTAGTATGCATCATTAAGTGGTACCAATATTTGCTTGTGGTACTCTACAAACTTCAAGTGTTGGTCCTCTTTTGGTGCTAGCGTCTACGTATGATATTTTAAGATCAGGAGTTCAACTTTCTTCTATGTTACCTTCTTAGATATGATCTCACCCAACCAGATTCATTATGCCTCCTATTATTGTAATTAGAGTTTTGTCTTCTTAAGATCAAAAGAGATTTAAGAGATTCACTTATATGGTTCCTCTAAGGTTTAATGGTGTTATAGGAGAGGATGTTGATTAGTTCATGATTGAATGTCATGAGAAGTTGCATAAGCTTGGTTCACTTGAGTTGCATGGAGTTGATTATACTACCTAACAATTAAGAGATATTGTTAGGGATTAGTGGAGGTAACTTAGTAGTTGCAGACCTTTTGGTTCACTAGAAATGACTTGGAATGTATTTTTTGAGGATTTTTTGGACAATCTTATGCCTTATAATTTGAAGGATCTGATAAGAGATGAGTTTGATCACCTAGAGTACGATTACATGACTGTTGCAGAATATGAGGCATATTCTATGCCTAGCATAGATATTTTTATGCCACTATTTCAACCAAATCTAAGAAGCTTTAAAAGTTTGTAAAGGGGTTGGATGTTTTGTTTTAGCTTTCTACTATCTAGATAATAGTATCAGATGCATTATTTCAGAGTATAGTTGATCATGCTAAGATTACCAAGTCTATTTTTAAAGTGCCTTAGGGTGGAATTAAAAGGGTACACTATCAGGGCAAGTTAATAGGTCATATTCTTTAAGGTAGAGATTCTATAGGTTTTCGTAGGTATCATAGTAGTCTAATTTAGGAAGCCTTATAAGTTCAAGTAGTAGGTCTTCTATTCAGCAGCTTTGGGTTATCGTTCTAGCCTAGTTGCACCTCCTACTATTGAGTTGGGTCATAGAGGCTTCTTTAAGTATGATGAGGTTAGACATTTGGCCAAGTATTAGCCTTTTGTGTTTTTAGGGCTACTCTAATATCAGCTGTTAGATGGAGAGGTTCTATTAGAGGAGCGTGGGGCAGAGATAGTGGTTCCTATAGAAATACTCAATAAGGTAGTTATCCTGGAAAGTGTTATGCTATACCCGCCAGACCAGAGCTAAAGGATTCTGATACTGTTATCACAAGTGTCATCCTTGTATTTTTTAGCCATGCATATGTGGTATTGTATTCGAGATCAACTTTCTCCTATATGTCTACATATTTTGCATCAGGTTTTGATTCTACTAATGAGCCTCTTACCATGCCTATCGGAGTATCTACACCTTTAAGTGACTCTTTAGTGGTAGATTAAGTGCATTGATCTATGTTATTAATTTTGTTGGGCATAATATTTGGGTAGATACGATAGTCTTATATATAGTAGGTGTTTATGTCATCTTGGGCATGGACTAGTTAGATCCTTATCATGCTGTCCTAGATTGCTATGCTAAGATAGTGACCTTAGCTTTGCCATGTATGCCAATGATATCCTTGAAGGGTGTGTTTTATTCTGGTCCCTAGAGAGTTATATCTTTTTTCGGGCTCATCATTTGGTATAGAGAGGATTCTTAACTTATTTGGGTCATATTTGTGATACTAGTGCAACATCACCTCTTTCTTTGGATTCTTTTCATAATCTTAATGAGTTTAAGGATGTTTTCCCTGTGGATTTTCCTAGTATACCTCCCGATCATGATATTGACTTGGCTATTTGTTTTGAGCCAAGAACCAAGCCTATTTCTATTTTTTCTTATTGGATGACCATAGTAGAGTTGAAAAATTAAAGTATCAATTTAGGGGTTGTTGGATAAGGGATTTGTTTGACCTTGTGTATCACCTTGGGGTGCACTTGTCTTGTTTGTGAAGAAAATAGATAGGTCTATGTGTATGTATATTGATTATCGATAGTTAAAAAAGGCAACAATTAAGAAAGAGTATCCTTTTCCTTGTATTAATGATTCGTTCAATCAACTTCATGGTACTTTGGTGTTTTAAAAGATTTATTTGAGGTTCGGGTTTCACTAGTTGAAGATTAGATATTCAGAAGACCACTTTTCAGACTTGATACGATCATTGTTAGTCTTGGTTATGTCATTTAGGTTAACTAATGCCCCATCTACATTTATGGAATTTATCAATCGGGTATTTTGACTGTTCTTCACTCTTTTATCATTGTGTTTATAGATGATATCTTTATTTATTCTGAGAGTGAGCTGACAAGATGAGCATTTGCATATTGTGCTTCGGATATTAAAGATTGAAAAGTTGTATGCTAAGTTCTCCAAGTCTGAGTTTTTGTTGGAGTCTGCCTTTCTCTTGGCTCATATAGTGACTAAGGATGGTATTATGGTCTACTCGGCTATGATTATAGAGGCTTATTATTGGTCTAGTCCTCCATCTACTTCTCCTTCTAAAATTTAGAGCTTTTTGGGTTTAGTAGGCTACTATGAATGCTTTGTTAGTTTAGTATGCTACTATCGATGCTTTGTTGAGGGATTTTCATCTATTGCATCTCCATTGACAAAGTTGACTCTAAAGGAGATTTCTTGTTAGTGGTCTGATGCTTGTGAGGTGAGCTTCCAAAAGCTACAGGACTTATGAACTTCATCTTGTATCTTGACTTTGCCTAAAGAGGGCATAGGGTTTACCGTTTATTGTGATGCTTCAGGTGTTGGGTTAGGTATTGTGCTGATGCAGGTACATAATGTCACTACCTAAATTAGGGCTTGGCCATGATGGGTATCTCAAGTCAATCAAGGACCAGAGACAACCCTCATACCTAGCCAAACAGAAAGCAATACAACTAGCAGCGGATAAATTCTGAACATATAATAAGATAGTTAAACAATTGGCTCACGAAGAAATCTAAGAACTTTAATATCCATCACAATCCATAGTAATCCACAAAACCTCTAATAACCAAAATCAACCTAAGTCAGGACATGCCCCTGAACATAGCCATAATGAGTCCAAAAGGAATAGTCTAAAATATGAATGAAATAAGACCATGAAATAAGGGCCTTCCAGAGAATAGAATCTTATCACTTAAAGCTGAATCACGAGCTATCTATAAATCATCTATCACTACTAAGGGAAAATATAAGTGTATTCATTCCCTACATCACATGGGGATACAACATCTAAAGACAATTAGCGGGGTGAGTTCTAACATGCAACTCAAGATAAGGATAAAAAGATTCCAATTCAAAATCCATTCAAAGCTCAATGTGCATGTTAACATACATGCATACATACATATTTATATAAGATATTGGGATAGGGAACAAGGTGTTGTATGAGATTTTAATACCATTAACCTGGATTGTGTAGCTCTAACCGTACTAAGGGCACCCATGGGATATACGGGTTAAACTTCCCCTTCTGAAAGGATCCCAGCGCGTGATAGCTGCATGAACCCAAAAAATCAAAGTATGGGATAGGGAATACCTCAACCCTATCAAATCTAAAATATATGTATAACTATGAACTATGCACAAAGTCATAAAGACCCATATGCCAGCAAACGTGGTTTCTAATACAAGTCTCCCGGGGACCTCTACCTTCAAAGGTAAGATACACAACCCTTTTCAAAACCTATTGAAAAAAGATTCACATATCCCATACAATTAACCAAGGAACTATTAGTTATGATATTTAACCTCAGGTATTGTCATACCATTATGTTTGTAAGCTTATAATTTTGCCATACCAATTCCATCTATTTGTGGGAATGTCACTACCCTCTTCTTTTATTAAATCAACTTGGGGAAATTCTATGACCCCTTTGGTTCTTCAAATCAAGTTTAAAATTAAAAGCATAGAGAACAAGGCCTTTAAAATCCCATTTTATCCATTTAAAGATTTATGCAATGCAATAGATTAGAGAAATAAGTCAAACCATGTGATTAACCATATTTTAAATCCAATTATGTAAGTGGGATGAGGGAATAAAATTTCTAAACCAAATCCCAAAACCAAAACTCATCAGTTTGGTGGAATACCTCAACCCTCATCCCATTAACCATACACATGCACCCCAACAAGTTTCAAATTATATAAATAAAATATGAACACTTGTATTAAAACCATGGAAATTCAAATCAAGTAACAATACTTCAAAAACCATCAACCCAATTCAAAATACATATTCAAATCCATATGAATAACCATTTAAACACATACTTTAAGTAAAACTAGTTTTAGGGGATAAGTACATGCAAAAAAATATTAAGAATTATGGAGGAAAATGAACCTTTGATCCTTGGATGATCAACCTTGAGAAACCCTAGCCTTATTATTGCTTTGAGGAATTTGAGAGAAGAAAAATGTATTTTGACTTCTTTTGGAGTGATAATAAGACCATAAAGTGTTTTTAAGTCGTGGGTCACAGATGGGTAAAGAGGTAAATGGCCAAAGTGCCACCAATTAAAGCATAGGAAACACTGTCGCCAGTGACTACGAGTCACATCACGACTTTTGATGTCTTGTTATGAATCATCGCCACGACTTGTAGTCTAGGTAGAGATATGGGGTCCCCTTATTATTTACCCTACGAGTCGTACCCTACGACTTATATATAAACCTTGCAACTCGTAGGGTCCTAGTCATAACCACAACAGTGACTTGGGTATCTACACTTGTTTGACTACGAAAAGCACCCTGCGACTCCTAAGGAATCATTATAACTTGTGACATCCCAGTCGTAGTCATAATAGAAACATGGGAAACCCTCACTGGTAAATCTATGACTCAAACCCTATGACACATAAAGAGACCTTACAATTTATTAGGTGAGCCATTGTTTGAGCAGTGAGCTCCATACTCAAGAAATTTCTAGAGGCAAAAATCTAGGGTGTTATAGGTAAGGTAATTTTGTACACTTATCATTAGCTGAATCAATATGATAGAAATTAACCTACCCATGATTTGGAGTTTTACGTGATCGTATTTACTTTGATATTGTGAAGACATTACTTGTATGGAGTCCATTATGAGATTTTCTTAAATCCTCTTAGCCTTCAGTGTTTATTTACCCTATGAGATCCTAAATAGGTTGTCTCATTAGATAGAGTTTCTTAAGGATAATTATCATACTATTCTTTATCATTCGTGGAAGTATAATGTAGTTGTGAATGCTTTGAGCTAAAAGGTGACTAGCATGAGAGCTTTTCACATCTTTTGAATCATGATAGACCTTTTCCCTTAATAGTTCAGTATTTGTCTAACTAGATGGTTAGGCTTGATATTTTAAATACTTGGGTGTATTTTGGTATTTTTAGAGGCTAGGTCTTCTATGATAGAGCAGATTCAGGCTCATTAGGTTAATGATGTTGAATTAAGAGTCATTTATGATAAGGTATTGAGTGGTGAGGCTAAGAAAGACTCACATAATTCTGGTGGTGCTTTGAAAATTTTTATGTAGAGTGGGTGACTAAATTAGGTTGATTTTGGAGGAGGCTCGTTGTTTTAAAGTATTCCATCAATCTAGGAGAGACTAAGATGTATCATGATATGAGAAAGCACTACAGGTGTGGTGATATGAGGAAAGATATAGCATATTTTGTACTCATTCCCTATTTTACCAGAAAGTAAAGGTCGAGCATCTGAGGCCTGGTGGTTTACTTTAGAGGTTACCCATTCCCTAGTGGAAGTGGAAGTGGATCATAATGGACTTTGTGACTGGATTGCCTCATACATTCCATTATTCTTATAGTGTTTGGTCCATCATGGATTAATTGATTAAATTTGCACATTTTATTACAGTTCAGGTTTTTTGCATTGGTGAGAGGTTGGCTCATATCTATATTTAGGAGTTAGGTTATCTTCATGGTTCACCAGTGTTGATTATTTCAGATCGAGGTTCAATGTTCACAACTAACTTTTGGAAGACTTTTCAATAGGAGTTGGATATCTGAGTTGATCTTAGTACAACATTTTACCCCCAGACCAATAGTCAATTGGAATTCACTATTTAGGTTTTGTAAGATATGCTCCATGCTTGTGTGATAATCTTTTATAGTCAGTGGGAGAAGTATCTAGAATTAGTGGAATTTGTATTTTAACATCTACCATTCCAGTATTGATATGGCTCTTTTTGAGGCTATGTATGGTAAGCGTTGTCGCTCTTCTATTGATTGGTTTAAGGATTTTGAGATTAGAGAGGAAAGACTAGCTTTGTGAGTCTTTAGATAGAGTTTGGATTATTTACGATAAATAAAAATTGGCTCAAAGTAGGCAGAAGTATTATGGAGATCATAGACTTTGAGCTCTAAGATTTAGTGTTAGTGATCTAGTATTCCTTCATGTGTCACCCATGAAGGGCATGATAAGGTTTGGGAAAAGGTGCAAAGTTATCTTGAGGTATATTGGAATATTTAAGATCCTTCAAACTATTTGGAATATTGATTATGAGTTAGCATTACCCACAATTTATAAGTTGTTCATCAAATTTTTCATGTTTCAATGCTTCAGCCATACATTCTAGATGAGTCACATGTTATTCATTGGGATTCAGTCTAGTTAAATGAGAAGATGCCTTTTTTAGGAGACCATCACTATTCTAGTAAGAGATGTTAGACAGTTGCATTCTACAGATATTCCTCTGGTTAAGGTCCAGTAGAGACACCACTTTTAGATGAATCTGCTTAGGAGATTGAGTCCAATATACGTGGTAGTAATCCTGTAAGACCCCAAAAAATTTCTAAGCTTAATTCAGTTCATTAAACTTGTCAAGGGGGTCCCAGACTTAGAAAATTCTAGCTAAGTTTCCAGACTTAATTTATTTTTGGACTTTGAAAGTTGGTAATCTTATTTCTCAACCTTAATGTTCTTTAATGATCGGTATTCTTGATAATTCATGATTACGGAGGTCAATAGGTGTTCTCGAACAAGTTTTGGATTTTTCGGACCTCTTAAGACCACGTATGGTGTCCCAAAATAGTGGACCAATGCGATCTTGGTGCGCCAAGTCTCCTATCGCATTGGTTAACATTATTGCAGGTTTCCAGAGACAAAAGTACTGAAGTTTGGCGCGATCATGTCGCGACCTGTCAAGTCTCGCGTTGATTCCATTGACGGGCTGTGTCACTCAACGCGTCGGTGCCTAGTTTTAGTCATTAAATGATCGCATCCTTAAGGATAATTAGGTCATTTTACTCGACCTTCAGCCCTTATAAACACAAAATTTAGCCCTCTTTTGGCTAAATACATTCCTTATTCCACAATTGCTCAAGAACAAGAAACCCTATGTGATCAATTCAAGCAAAGAATACAAGCTTTCCTCCATCAATCTTCAATAAATCATCCACCCAGGTATGTAAAGTGTTCATCCAAGGATCCCTTTTATCCTTGGAGTTCAAGAAACTATTTTTTTAAAGCTTAAATAATGATGTTCATGTTGTGGATTGAAATTGTATCCATGTTGTTAATTTGTATGGTTTCCATGATGGAATCTTTATGTATCCCTTGATATTATGTTAGCATGTGGATTGAATTTCATGAAATTGATTTGATTAAAGTAGCCAAGATGTAATTGTTTAGTGTTCATGCCCAAGCCTAAGTACAGACATCCCATGTGTTTGATAAAATGCCTAAGTGAGTAGAATTCTGTTTTATGACCCTTTGTTGATCTAAATGATGAACTTAGGCTACAACTAGATGTTCAAAACGACTCCCATGCTAAATCTATGTCTTATAGTTTTTTGATGGAATACTCATGAGACTAGAATTGTGAAATTATGATATGTTTGAATACATTCCTATCCATGTACAAGATTATGAATATCAAGTGCTTCATGAAATCCCCCAATGATTGTATTATGAATTGTGGCCTATGGTTATGTATTCAAAGAAGTTTCATGTCTTGTTAGTTTCATGCTATTGAGTCCTGGGGGTACTTGTACCTAACAATTGAGTTGTGTTCCTAGAGCCAGCATCAGTTTAAATATTCTCTCAGTCAAGCCATGATCCTTAGAATTCAGTCAGTAACATAACTCAGGAAAACTCAGTAAATTCAGTATTAGTCCATTCCTTTATAATACTTAGTAATCTCAATCAGTTATCAAATCTCAGTAGTATTCCGTAAGTCAATGAAACTTAGTGAAATCAATCTAGTTCAATCAGTAACACAATCAGTGACAGATAAGTCAAGCCTAGTATGAACTAGGAAATCAGTTCAGTGTCTATTCAATTGGGAGTAGGATTCAGCACCGAGTGAACCCGGGGATGAGGGCTCACCTATCAGCCAATAGAGGGTGTGATCCTTAGAAGCAATCCTTGCATTCCAAAACTACGTAGCCAGCGTAGGTTGAGATGTACCCCTATAAGTCTAGGGATTATATATCTCGTTTGAGTTTTCCTACTAGGAGGGGTTGATAGAAGAGCTCCCCATTAGAGAGGGTTAACTCATAGCTTGTCTTTACCCATGGCTTAATACTGACACCCTTCCATCTGGGTTACAGGTTGGACCCCTACCAGTTCAGATTTGGGGCATGTCGGATAGATGATATCTTCCCACAGTCTCAGTCTTAGTCTCAGTAAAAGAACTCAGATAGTTCTTTAGATTCAGAACTGTCAGATACAGTCACTCAGTTCAGTACGGAACTCATCTAGTTCCATCAAAATCAGGACTGTCAGGCACAGTCACTCAGTTAATAATGTATCAGTTATACAAAACTCATGTTATCAGTATTCAGACTCAGTAGTCAGTAGTATTATGATCTCATTTATAGCTACGTATGCATGCATGTATTCAGGTTTATGTTACTCAGTCAGTTAGTATTGTTCATGCATATGAACCCCATACATTCAGCCTACTTCACTTTGCATACCAGTACATTCAGACATACCGACGCATATTTTTCTTCTGCGCTTTGGTGTTTTATGCCAGAGGTTCGGACGTTCAAGTTCGCAATCGCACTTAGTTTCAGCTTCAGCTAGTAGCAGTATATTTTTTAGTGATTCCATAATGATTATTTCAATACTTCATTATTTCAGATTTAAAAGACAGAGTTAGTTGGGGACATGTCCCATCAACTCCATAGTTTTTAGACAGTTTGAAGGCTTTTAGACTGGCATGTTTAGATAGTTTATTTTAGTTTTGGTATTGATATATCGTATTTCCAGATGTTATCTTTTATCAGATATTTGAACCTTATGTCCTTTCATCCCTTTTATTCTGTATTTATACAGTACACTATATAGTTCTTAGTTACAGATATTAGTCATGGGTTAGCTTGTGATCCTTCGAGATTGCTAGCACCATGTAGCATTCTGGGTATCATATTTGGGGCGTTACAACCTTGGTATCTGAGCCTAAGGTTCAATAGAGCCCTAGGAAGTTTGAAAAACCGCATCTAGTAGAGTCTTATGCATGGGTGTGTTGCACACCACATTTATGTACAGGAGGCTATAAGATATTTTAGGAACAGTTTCCCCTCTTTCAGTATTCAGGTCATGCCAGTGATCATGAGATCAAATTTAACTCTCAGTTTAATCCATTTCTCCCTTTATGTTTATAGAACATGCCTTCCAAAGGAAGAAACAAAGATCAGTCAGCCCTTCTTCAAGTTAAGGAAGATCCTCTGGACAAGCATGTCTCCAATGCAAAATTCAAGAATGCATTCACTACTCTAGTCATGTCAGTCACAGCTCAGAATGAATGTCCAGCTTCTGTTCTGACGAATTCTATGGCCAATACTACTGTATCCAGGATTTGGGACTTCACCCGAATGAATCCTCTCTTATTCTCAGGTTCTAAATCCAAAAAAAATCCACAGGAGTTCCTCAACCATGTTCAGAAAGTTACAGATATCATAGGAGTGACTTCTAGTGAGACTGCTGAGTTAGCCGCTTATCAACTACAAAATATAGCTCATACCTGGTTTAAGCAGTGGAGGTAGACAGGGGTACAGATGCAGATCCCATAGAGTGGAAAGAGTTTTCCATTACCTTTCTAGACCGATTCTTTCCCCTAGAGCAGAAAGAAGCCAATATGTTAGAGTTTATCAATCTCAGACAAGGTAGCATGAGCGTAAAAGAATACTCTCTCAAGTTTACTCAGTTAGCCATGTATGCTTCCTATGTAGTAGCAGATAGTAGATCCAGAATGAGCAAGTTTGTGTCTAGGTTATCAGGTAGAATGGTTAAGAAGTGTAGGAGTGAAATGTTTATTAAGGAGATGGACATATCTAGGCTTATGGTCCATGCTTAACAAATTGAAGACCAGAAGCTTAAGAAGAAGGAGAAAGAGAATAAGAGAGCCAGAACAGGTAGCTATAGTTTTTCTCAGCTAAGATCGTAGGGTGGTAACCATGCTAGCATAGTTAGAAGTTTTTAGTCCCAGTTTCATCCTCAACGAGTGTGCCAATACTATAGTTCAGAAATGACCGTAGGGATGGGGCACCAAGCTCCAAAGCCCAGGGTAGTGAGAACCGGAGTTTTACTAATCTTCTTTGCAAAGAATGTGGTAAGTATCATAAGGGCGTATGTAGAGCTGGCAGTGATGTATGTTTCATATGTGGTGAGCCAGGTCACAAGGTCTAAGACTGTCCTAAACCTAGTCCTCAAAGTAAGCATGATTATCCATCTACCCAGTCCGATCGCCCGAATCAACAGGGTGTAAATTCTAGCACTATCAGTAGGCAACGTTTAAATAGACTCTATGCTCTTCGGTCTTGACAGAATTAAGAAAATCCTCCTGATGCAGCCACTGGTATGTTATCTATCCCTCATTTACATGTTCACATTTTTTCATATTCAGAAGCTTCTTTTTCTTTTATAACTCTTAACAAAGCAGTCAACTTTAAGGATAGACCAAATGTTAACAGGAACTTTCTCAGTCTCCACCCATTGGGTCAGCCCATCATAGCCCAGTAAGTATACAGGGACTGTCCATTTATGATATCTCAGAAAGTCAAGCCTTTAGGTTCCAGTAGTAATACCAGTATCTGTAGGAAATCCATAAGGGCAGATGATTCCCAGCCCATTCTTACCTCAATGCAAAGTTTTATACTTCAACCATCACGATACTTATGCATACTTTACATTTTAGTCCTACGAATACAGCTTACATCCATGTTCTATTCATAGAATAGTGTGTGTTTCAAGTTCCTACTATAAGGATTTCCAGTTCACCCAGTGTTACGAATCATTCTCCATGAACACAAATATTCTAAGCTCAGGTCATGCAGCTCATGACTCATGCTCCACTCCTATTAATCAGCCAAACTCAGATTATGTCATATATACTCTCAGTTTAGATCCCTTGATGAATTCGTGGTGTTGATGCTCTATCCCTCAGGCCTCAATTACAGAGTCAGTTCAGTAATCAATATTTAGTAAAGGACTCAGATAGTCCTACAGCATCGTGGCTTTTAGTTATCATTTACTTAGCCATCAGAATTCAGTACTTCAGTACCAGTCTAAACCTCAGTTATCAGAAACTATCATTCAATTTTAGTTACAGTCTTAGTTACAGTTATAGTCTCAATTACCATCATAGCTACAATTAGTTCAGTAACTAAGTTTAGTTTCAGGATTTCCCGACTATAGAATATGGCCATTAGTTACTTAGTTGTTATTATTTCAGTACCCCATTTTATAAAATGTTTTTGAAATATGTTAAACTCCTGATCTTGTATTCTTAAGGTAATACAGTTTTCACTGACTCATGCTCAGTTACCTAATGTTACCCAGTCAGACATTACCTTCTATGCATTATACTCTACAGTTTTAGTCCAGTTGTTCAGACTAAGTTTAGTTAAGTCTTGCAGACCCAGTATTTAGTTATCAGTCCTTCAGTTAATCAGATAAGTAGTATATTTAGAAAGTCGTACTCAATACCCATGTGAATATTTTTGGTAGTCTCGAGTGGCGTGTTGTACTAAGGTGGAGACTATAGTTAAAAGAGTGTCAGAGAAGTACTTCAGCTAAGTATAAATTTTTAGTATAAGTTAGTTTAAGCAGTCAGTAATTTAGTTTAGCAGTCAGGCGAACAAGTTCGGATGGTATGGTTTCCCTTCATTCCATCTAGTCGCACTATCCGGAGTCCTACGAATATGATCATTCTTAGATGGACCAACCAGGTAGTTGCATGCTCAGCTTAGTTCATGTATCACTTCTTAGTTTTACATCCCAGATATTTAGTCATAATCCAGTTCATAGGTGCCTTGTGCATCGCTCTAATTTTCCATAGTATCTCAGTAAAATCAGTATTCTTTGAGGGACATAGTGTCCCTAGAGGGAAATACACTATGATCCCCCAAACTTTCATGACATAAGCATTCCACTCTCTCTATTTGTAATGAATACAGTTAGGAGTAAGGGGTACTCATAAGTTGACCCTCAAACTCCGACCTTAGCAGGCATAAGCGTGCCCAGTTTTAGTTATTAAATGACCGCATCCTTAAGGGTAATTAGGTCATTTTCATCGACCTTCATCCCTCATAAACATGAAATTTAGACCTCTTTTGGCTAAATACATTCCTTATTCCATAGTTTCACAAGAACAAGAAACCCTAGGTGATCAATTTCATGCCAAGGATTCAAGCTTTCCTCCATCAATCTTCAAGAAATCATCCACCTAGGTATGTAAAGTGTTAATCCAAGGATCCTTGTCACCCTTGGAGTTCAAGAAACCATTTTTCAAAAGCTTAAATAATGATGTTCATGTTATGGATTGAAATTGTATCCATGTTGTTGATTTGTATGGTTTCCATGATGGAATCTTTATGTATCCCTTGATATTATATTAGCATGTGGATTGAATTTCATGAAATTGATTGGATTAAAGTAGCCAACATGTAATTGTTTAGTGTTCATTCCCAAGCCTAAGTATATGTATCCCATGTGTTTGATAAAATGCCTAAGTGAGTAGAATTATGTTTTATGACCCTTTGTTGATCAAAATGATGAACTTAGACTACAATTAGATGTTCAAAATGACTCCCATGCTAAATCTATGTCTTATGTTTGATGGAATACTCATGAGACTAGAATTGTGAAATTATGATATGTTTGAAAGTGTTCCTATCCATGTACAAGATTATGAATCTCAAGTGCTTCATGAAATCCTCTAATGATTGTATTATGAATTGCGGCCCATGGTTATGTATTCAAAGAAGTGTCATATCTTGTTAGTTTCATGCTATCGAGACTTGGTGGTACTTGTACCCAACAATTTAGCAGTGTGCCTAGAGCTAGCATCAGTTTTCAATATACTCTCAGTCAAGCCATGATCCTTAGAATTCAGTCAGTCACATAACTCAGGAAAACTAAGTAAATTCAGTATTAGTCTAGTCCTTTACAATACTCAGTAATCTCAGTCAGTTATTATCTCAGTAGTATTCTGTCAGTCAATGGAACTTAGTGAAATTAGTCTAGTTTAGTAAGTAATACGATCAGTGATAGCTCAGTCAATCCTAGTATAAACTAGGAAATCGGTTCAGTATCGATTCAGTTGGGAGTAGGATTCATCACCAAGTGAACCCAGCAATGAGGGCTACCTGTCAGCTAGTAGAGGGTGTGATCCTTAAAAGTAATCCTTACATAACAGAACTATGTATCCAGCGTAGGTTGAGGTATACCCCTATTCTTGGGATTATACATCTCATTTGAGTTTTTCTACTAAAAGGGGTTGACGGAAGAGCTCCCTATTAGAGAGGGTTAAATCACAGCTTGTCTTTACCCATGGCAAGGTACTAACACTTTTCCAGCTGGGGTTACAGGTTGGACCCCCACCAATTTAGATTCGGGGAATGTCGGTTAGATGATTACTTCCCACAATATCAGTCTTAGTCTCAGTAAAAGAACTCAGATAGTTCTTTAGATTTAGGACTATCAGATATAGTCAATCAATTCAGTACGGAACTCGTCTAGTTCCATTAGAATTAGGACTGTCATACACAATCACTTAGTTAACAATGTATCAGTTATATGAAACTCATGTTATCAGTATTCAGACTTAGTAGTCAGTATTATCACAATCTCATTTACAGTTACGTATCCATGCATGTATTCTCACGTTTATGTTATTTAGTCAGTTACTATTGTTCATGCATATAAACCCCATGCATTCATCCTACATCACTTTGCATACCAGTACATTCAGATATACAAATGCATACTTTTCTTCTGCACTATGGTTTTTTATACCATAGGTTCGGACGCTCAAGTTCCCGATTGCACTTAGCTTCAGATTCAGCCAGTAGCAGTAGATTTTTAGTGAGACCTTATCATTCGAGGATAGCATGATTATTTCATTACTTTATTAATTTAGTCTTAGTAGAAGAAGTTAGTTAGGGACATATCCTATCAACTCCACAAGTTTTAGACAGTTTAAAGGCTTTCATACTAGCATGTTTAGACAGTTTATTTTAGTTTTGGTATTGATATACCGTAATTCCAAATGTTATCTTTTATCATATATTTGAACCTTATGGCCTTTTAGCCCTTTTATTCTATATTTATACAATACATTATGCAGTGTTCAGTTATAGATATCATTCATAGGTTAGCTTGTGGTCCTTCAAGATTTCTAGCATAGTGTAGCATTCCGGGTATCAGATACAAGGCATTACAAACTTGATATCAGAGCCTAAGGTTCAATAGAGTCCTAGGAAATCTGAAAAGCAGCATCTAGTAGAGTCTTGTACATGGGTGTGTAGCACGTCACATTTATGTACAGGAGGCTATAAGATGTTTTAGGAACAGTTTCCCATCTTTTAGTATTCATGTCATGCCAGTGAGCATAATCTCAATTTTAACTTTCAGTCAAAGCTGTTTCTCCTTTTACGTTTACAGAACATGCCTCCCAAATAAATAAATGAAAATCAGTCAGTCTCCCAGCACGTTCAGGATGATCCATTGGACGAGCATGTCAAAATGCAGAATTTAGGACTGTATTCACTACTCTATCAAAATCAGTCACAGCTCAGAATAAATGGACAGCTACTTTTCTGACTAACTTAGTGGCCAATACTGCTGCATCCAGGATTTGGGACTTCACCCGAATGAATCCTCCCCTATTCTTAGGTTCTAAATTCGAAGAAGATCCACAGGAGTTCCTCGACTAAGTTTAGAAAGTCACAGATAAAATGGGAGTAACTTTCAGTGAGAGTGCTGAGTTAGATAAGTAGTTTAAGTAGTGAAAGGTAAACAGGGGTACAGATACAGAGCCCATAGAGTGGGATGAGTTTGCTACTGCCTTCCTAGACTAATTCTTTCCTCGAGAGTAGAAAGAAGCCAAAGTTTTAAAGTTCATCAATCTCAAACAAGGTAGCATAAGCATAAAAGAATACTCCCTCAAGTTTACTCAGTTAGATAGGTATACTCCCCATGTAGTAGCAGACTGTAGATCTAAAATGAGCAAGTTTATATCTGGGGTATCAGGTAGAGTAGTTAAGGAGTGCAGGACTGTGATGTTGATTAAGGAGATGGACATATCTTGGCTTATGGTCCATCCTCAACAAATTAAAGAGCAGAAAATTTAGAAAAAGGGGAGAGATAATAAGATAGTCAGAACAGGTTGCTATAGTTTTTCTCAGCCAGGGTTGCAGGGTGGTAACTGTTCTCAGCATAGTTAGAAGTTTTCAGTCCCATTTCCATCCTTAGCTAGTACGCCAGTACCAAAGTTCATAAATGATCGTAGGGATGGGGCGCTAGGCTCCAAAGGCCTGGGTAGTGAGAGTAGGAGTTTTACTAATCCGCTTTGCAAAGAGTATGGTAAGTACCATAAAAGGATGTGTAGAGTCGGTAGTGATGTGTGTTTTGGATGTGGTGAGTCATGTCATAAGGAGCGAGACTATCCTAAACCCAGCCCTTAAAGTCAGCACAGTCATCCTTCAACCCAGTCCAATCACCTGAATCAGTAGGGTGCAAATTTTAGCGCTATCAGTATGTAACGCCCAAACAGAGTCTTTGCTCTTCAGTATCGACAGAATTAGTAATATCCTCCTGATGCGGATACGTGTATGCTACCGATCCCTTATTTACATGTTCATGTTTCTTCAGATTCAGGAGCTTCTTTTTCTTTTGTAACTCTTTAATTGCAGTCAACTTTATGGTCAGACCAAATGTTAATAGGACCTTTCTCAGTCTATACCCATTTGGTTAGCCCATCATAGCCCAGCAGGTATACCGGGACTGTTCGATTATGTTATCTCAGAAATTTAGGCCTTTAGGTTCCAGTAGTAATACCAGTATGTGTAGGTAAGGAAAGATAATTCCCAACCCATTCTTACCTCCTTACGAAGTTTTGTACTTCAACCATCACAGTATATACACATGCTTTACATTTTAGTCCCATGAATATAGCTTAAATCCACGTACTTTTTTATAATAGTGTGTGTTTCATGTTCCTAGTATGAGGAGTTCCAGTTCACCCAGTGTTATGAATCATATCCCATGAACAAAGAAATTCTAGGCTCAGGTTATGCAGCTCATGACTCATGCTCCACTCCTATTGATCAGCCAAACTCAGATTATGTCACGTATACTCTCAGTTCAGATCCCTTATTAAATTTTTGGTGTTGATACTCTATCTCTTAGGCTTCAGTCATGTCATTCATGTACTCATGTTTCAGTTGTTCATGTTCAGTATGTACTTCAACTTATCATTTCTCCCATCTCAGTCAGTCTCATTCGAGGATGAATATTCCCAAGAGGGAGATATTGTAAGACCCCACAAAATTCATAAGCTTAATTCAGTTCTTTAAGCATGTCAAGGGGGTCCCATACTTAGAAATTTCTAGCTAAGTTTCCTGACTTAGTTTATTTTTGGCCTTCAAAAGTTAGCAATCTCATTTCACGACCTTAGTGTCCTTTAATGGTCGGTATTATTTCTAATTAATGATCAGGGAGGTTGATCAGGGAGGTCAATAGGTGTTCTCGGACAAGTTTTGGATTTTTCGAACCTTGTTTAGACCAATTTTAGTGTCCCAAAATAGTGAACCAACGCGATCTTATTGCGCCGCTTCACCTAACGCATTGGTTAACATTGTTGCAGGTTGCCAGAGCCAAAAGTACTGAGGCATGGTGTGATCATAGTGCAACGTATTAAGTATCGTGTCAGTGCCATTGACACTCTGCGTCGCTCAATGCGTCGGTGCCCAGTCTTAGTCATTAAATGACCGCATCCTTAAGGGTAATTAGGTTATTTTCCTCGACCTTCATCCCTCATAAACACGAAATGTATCCCTCTTTTGGCTAAATACATTCCTTATTCCACAATTGCTCAAAAACAAGAAACCCCAGGTGATCAATTTCAAGCCAAGGATTCAAGCTTTCCTCCATAAATCTTAGATTAATCATCCACCTAGGTATCTAAAGTGTTCATCCAAGGATCCTTTTCATCCTTGGAGTTCAAGAAACCATTTTTTAAAGCTTAAATAATGATACTCATGTTGTGGATTGAAACTGTATCCATGTTATTTATTTGTATGGTTTACATGATGGAATATTTATGTATCCCTTGATATTATGTTAGCATATGGATTGAATTTCATGAAATTAAGTTGATTAAAGTATCCAAGATGTAATTTTTTAGTGTTCATGCCCAAGCCTAAGTATATGCATCCCATGTGTTTGGTGAAATGCCTAAGTGCGTAGAATTGTGTGTTATGACACTTTCTTGATATAAATGATGAACTTAGGCTACAACTAGATATTCAAAATGACTCCCATTCTAAATCTATGTCTTATAGTTGTTTGATGGAATGCTCATAAGACTAGAATTGTGAAATTATGATATGTTTTAATGTATTCCTATCCATGTACAAGATTATGACTATCACCCCCAATGATTGTATTATGAATTGTGGCCTATGGTTATGTATTCAAAGAAGTGTCATATCTTGTTAGTTTTATGCTATCGAGTCCTGGGGGTACTTGTACCCGACAATTTAACTATGTGCCTAGAGCCAGCATTAGTTTTCTATATACTCTCAGTCAAGTCATGATCCTTAGAATTCAGTCAGTCACATGACGCTAGAAAACTCAATAAATTCAGTATTAGTCCAGTTCTTCACAGTACTCAGTAATCTCAGTCAGTTATCAAATCTCAGTAGGATTCCGTAAGTCAGTGAAGCTTAGTGAAATAAGTCTAGTTCAGTCAGTAACATGATCAGTGACAGCTCAGTCAAGCCTAGTATGAACTAGGAAATTAGTTGAGTAGGATTCAGCACCGAGTGAACCCAGGGATAAGGGCTCACCTGCCGGCCAGTAGAGGGTATGATCCTTCAAAGCAATCCTTGCATTCTAGAACTACATAGCCAGCATAGATTAAGATTTACCCCTATGAGTCTATGGATTATACATCTTATTTGAGTTTTTCTACTAGGAGGGGTTGACAGAAAAGCTCCCTGTCAGAGAGGGTTAACTCACAGATTGTCTTAACCCTTGGAAAGGTACTGACACCCTTCCAGCTGGGTTATAGGTTAGATCCCCACCAGTTTAGATTCGGGGCATGTCAGTTAGATGATTACTTCCTCCAGTCTCAATCTTAGTCTCAGTAAAAGAACTCAGATAGTTCTTCAGATTTAGGACTGTCAGATACAGTCACTCAGTTCAATATGAAACTCAGCTAGTTCCATCAGAATTAGGACTGTCAGACACAGTGACTCAGTTAACAGTGTATCAGTTATATGATACTCATGTTATCAATAGTCAGTATTATCACGATCCCATTTATAGTTACATATTCATGAATGTATTCTCACGTTTATGTTATTCAGTTAGTTAGTATTGTTCATGCATATGAACCCCATGCATTTAGCCTACCTCACTTTGTATACCAGTACATTCAGACGTATCGATGCATACACTTTTTCTGTGCTATAGTATTTTATACCATAGGTTCGAACGCTCAAGTTCCCTATCGCATTTAGCTTCAGATTCAGCTAGTAGCAGTTGATTTATAGTGAGTCCTTATCATTCGAGGATAGCATGATTATTTTATTACTTCATTATTTTAGTTTTAGTAGATGGAGTTAGTTGGAGACATGTCTCATCAACTCCATAGTTTTCAGACAGCTTATGGCTTTCAGACTAACATATTCAGATAGTTTATTTTAGTTTTGGTATTGATATACCATATTTCTAGATGTTATATTTTATCATATATTTGAACCTTAAGTCCTTTCAGCCCTTTTATTCTGCATTTGTATAGTACATTATGCAGTGCTTAGTTACATATATCAGTCATGGGTTAGCTTGTGGTCCTTCGGGATTGCTAGCACCATGTAGCATTTTAGGTATTAGATTTGGGAAATTACAAACTTTGTATCAAAGCCTAAGGTTCAATAGAGTCCTGGGTATTCTAAAAAGACGCATCTAGTAGAGTCTTATGCATGGGTGTATTGCATGCCATATTTATGTATAGGAGCCTATAAGATGTTTTAGGAATAGTTTCCCTTCCTTTAGTATTCATGTCATGCCAGTGAGCATGAGCTCAAATTTAAATCTCAGTCTAATCCGTGTCTCCTTTTACGTTTACATAACATGCCTCCCAAAAAAATAAAAAAAAACAGTTAGCCCCTCAACACGTTCAGGCAGATCTCCAGGATGAGCATGTCTCCTATACATAATTTAGGACTGCATTCACTACTCTAGCCAAGTCAGCCACAGCTCAGAATAAACGGCCAGCTGCTATTCCGGCCTACTCAGTGGTCAATACTAGAGCATCCATGATTTGAGACTTCACCCGAATGAATCCTCACCTATTGTTAGGTTCTAAATCCGTAGAGGATCCACAGGAGTTCCTCAACCAAGTTCAAAAAGTCACAGATATCATAGGAGTGACTTTTAGTGAGAGCGTTGATTTAGCTACTTGTTAGTTACAAGATATAGCTATACATGGTTTAAGTGGTGGAACGTAGATAGTGTATAAATACAGAGCCCATAAGTAGGAAGAGTTTGCTACTGCCTTCCTAGATCGATTCTTTCCCCTAGAGCAGAAAGAAGCTAAAGTGTTAGAGTTCATACATCTCAGATAAGGTAGCATAAGCATAAAAGAATACTCCCTTAAGTTTACTCAGTTAGCCAGTTATGCTCCTCATGTAGTAGTAGACAGTAGATCCAAAATAAGCAAGTTTGTGTCTGGGGTATCAAGTAGAGTGGTAAAAGAGTACAGGATTACGATGTTGATTAAGGATTTGGACATATCTAGGCTTATGGTCCATGCTCAACAAATTGAAGAGCATAAGCTTAAGAAGAAAAAGAGAGAGAATAAGAGAGCCAGAACAAGTAGCTATCGTTTTTCTCAGCCATGGTCGCAGAGTGGTAACCGTTCTCAGCATAGTCAGAAGATTTTAGTCCCAGTTTCATCCTCAGCTAGTGCTCTAGTACCAAAGTTTAGAAATAGTTGTAGGGATGAGGCACCAGGCTCTAAAGCCTAGGGTAGTGAGAGCAGGAGCTTTACTAATCAAATTTGCAAAAAGTGTGGTAAGTGTTATAAGAGGGTGTGTAGAGCCGGCAGTTATGTGTGTTTCGAATGTGGTGATTCAGGTCACAAGGTCCAAGATAGTCCTAAAACCAGCCCTCAAAATCAGCATGATCATTCTTTAGCCCAGTCTTGTCGCCCAAATTAGTAGGGTGTAAATTCCAGCACTATAAGTGGACAATGCCCAAACAGACTCTATGCTCTTCAGTCCCGATAGAATTAGGAATATCCTCCTGATTCAACCACTGGTATGTTACTGAACCCTCATTTATATGTTCGTATTTCTTCAGATTGAGGTAGTTCTTTTTCTTTTATAACTCTTTACATAGCAGTCAACTTTAAGGTCAGACCAAATGTTAATAGGACCTTTCTCAATCACCACCCATTGGGTCAGCCCATCATAGCCCGATAGGTATACAGGGACTATCCATTTATGATATCTTAGAAATTTAGGCCTTCAAGTTTCAGTAGTAATACCAGTATGTGTAGGAAATCCATAAGTAAAGATGATTCCCAACCTATTCCTACCTCAGTGCAAAGTTTTGTACATCAACCATTATGATACTTACACATGCTTTACCTTTCAGTCCCACGAATATAGCTTATATCCACGCGCTTTTCATAGAATAATGTGTGTATCAAGTTCCTAGTATGAGGAGTTCCAATTCACCTAATGTTATGAATCATGTCCCATGAACACAAAAATTCCAGGCTCAGGTTATGCAGCTCATGACTCATGATCCACTCCTATTAATCAGCCAAACTCAGATTATGTCATGTATACTCTTAGTTTAGATCCCTCGGTGAATTCGTGGTGTTGATGCTCTACCCCTCAGGCTTTAGTTACAGTGTTAGTTCAGTAATTAATATTTAGTAAAGAACTCAGATAGTCTTACAGAACTATGGCTTCCAGTTATCAGTTACTTAACCATCAGAATTCAGTACTTCTGCACTAGTCTAAATCTTAGTTATTAGAAACTATCATTCAATTTTAGTTACAGTCTTAGTTACAATTATAGTCTCAATTACCATCTTATCTAAAATCTCTGTCCCAGTCCTAGTCTAGTAATCAGATCAGTAAATCAGTTTAGTTTTAGGATTTCCCGACCATAGCATATGGCCATCAGTTACTTAGTTATTAGTATTTTAGTACCCTAGTTTACAGAATGTTTTTGAAATATGTTATAGTCTTGATCTTGTATTCTTAAGGTAATACAGTTTTCACTCACTCATGTTCAATTACCTTATGTTACACAGTTATTCATTACCTTCTATGCATTTTGCTCTACAGTTTTAGTCTAGTTGTTCAGACTAAGTTCAGTTAAGTCTTACAGACCCAGTATTTAGTTATCAATTCTTCAGTTAATCAAATAAGTAGTATATTTAAGCAGTTGTGCTCAATACCCATGTGAATATTTTTAGTAGTCTCGAGTGACGTAGTATACTAAGGCGGAGAGAATAGTTGAAAGAGTGCCGGAGAAGTACTTCATTTGAGTGTAATTTTTTAATATGAGTTAGTTTAAGTAGCGAGTAATTTAGTTTAGCAGTCAGGCGAACAAGTTTGGATGGTGTAGTTTCCCTTCGTTCTATCTAGTCGCACTATCTGGAGTCCCATGAATGTGATTTTTCTAAGATGTACCCACCATGTAGTTGCGTGCTTAGCTTAATTCATGTATCACGTCTTAGTTTTAGATCCCAGATATTCAGTCACAATCCAGTTCGTAGGTGCCTTGTGCATTGCCCTAGTTTTCCTTAGTATCTCAGCAAAATTAGTTTTATTTGAGGGACCTAGTGTCCAAAAGGGGAGATACACTACAATCCCCCAAACTTTCATGACATAAATATGCCACTCTCTCTCCTCATAATGAATACAATTAGGAGTAAGAGATACTTATAAGTTGAGCCTCAAACTTCGACCTCAGACGCAAGCCATGTATTCAAAGTGCTCAGTTTAGATTATGATATTCAGTTTATATACCACGTTTCAGGCTCAGATATATTCCCATTTACACAATCCCACTAAGTGATCTCGGGTTCATCAGTATTTTTGGTTTAAGGTAACAGTCTTCCATGAATTCACTTAGTTCTATGTTCAGTTCTATTACAAACATGTTATTCAGTTTCATGCTCAGATTCCCATTATAAACTTGGTATCAATTACCATTGCATATTCATTTATATATTCATGTGTCAGTTCAGTCATGTATTCATGCATCATATATGTATGCTCAGCTTGATAAATTCAGCTTACCAGTAATTCAATTCATGCATTTATTGAGTCAGCTATCCATGTATTGAATATACATATTTAGTATAATATATTCAGCTTATCAGTCATGTCAGTCATGTACTCATGTTTCAGTTGTTTATGTTCAGTATGTACCTTAGTTTATCATTTCTCCTATCTAAGTAAGTCCTATTTGAGGATGAATATTCCGAAAGAGGAGATATTGTAAGACCCCGCAAAGTTCCTAAGCTTAATTCAGTCCTTTAAGCTTGTCAAGGAGGTCCCAGACTTGGAAAATTCAAGCTAAGTTTCCAGACTTAGTTTATTTTTAGCCTTTGAAAGTTAGAAATATCATTTCATAGCCTTAATGTCCTTAAATGGTCGGTAGTCTTGCTAATTCATGATCAGAGAGGTCAAGAGGTGTTCCCGAACAAGTTTTGGATTTTTCAAACCTCATTTAGACCACATTTGGTGTCCCAAAATAGTGGACTAACGCGATCTTGATGCACCACATTTCCTATCGCATTGGTTAACATTGTTGTAGGTTCCCAGAGCCAAAAGTACTGAGCCTTGGTGCGATCATAGCATAACGCGTCAAGTATCACATTGGTACCATTGACGTGCCACATCGCTTAACGTGTTGGTGCCCAATATTAGTCATTAAATAACCGCATACTTAAGGGTAATTAGGTTATTTTCCTTGACCTTTAGCCCTCATAAATTTGAAATTTAGCCCTCTTTTGGCTAAATACATTCCTTATTCCACAATTGCCCAAGCACAAAAAACTCTACGTGATCAATGTTAAACTAAGTATTCAAGCTTTCCTCCCTCAATCTTCAAGACATCATCCACCTAGATATGTAAAGTTTTCATCCAAGGATCCCTTTCATCCTTGGAGTTCAACAAACCATTTTTTAAAGCTTTAATAATGATGTTCATATTGTGGATTGAAATTGTATCCATGTTGTTGATTTGTATGGTTTCCATGATGGAATCTTTATGTATCCCTTGATATTATGTTAGCATGTGGATTGAATTTCATGAAATTCAGTTAATTAAAGTAGCCAAGACGTAATTGTTTAGTATCCATGCCCAAGCCTAAGTATATGCATCCCATGTGTTTGATAAAATGCCTAAATGAGTAGAATTGTGTTTTGTGACCCTTTGTTGATCTAACTGATGATCTTAGGCTACAACTAGATGTTCAAAATGACTCCCATGATAAATCTAAGTGTTATAGATGTTTGATGAAATTCTCATGGGACTAGAATTATGAAATCATGATATGTTTGAATGCATTCCTATCCATGTACAAGATTATGAATATCAAGTGCTTCATAAAATCCCCAATGATTGTATCATGAAATGTGTCATATGGCTATGTTTTCAAAGAAATGTCACGTCTTGTTAGTTTCATTCTATCGAGTCCTGCGGGTACTTGTACCCTACAATTTAGTTGTGTGCCTAGAGCCAGCATCAATTTTTAATATACTCTTAGTCAAGCCATGACCCTTAGAATTCAGTCAGTCACATGACTCAGGAAAACTCAATAAATTCAGTATTAGTCTAGTCCTTCACAGTACTCAGTAATCTCAGTCAGTTATCAGATCCCAGTAGTATTCGTCAGTCAATGGAACATTGTGAAATCAGTCTAGTTTAGTCAGTAACACGATCAGTGACAGCTCAGTCAAGCCTAGTATGAACTAGGAACTTAGTTCAGTGTCTATTCAGTTGGAAGTAGGATTTAGCACCGATTAAACCCGGGGATGAGGGTTCACTTGTCAGCCAATAGAGGGTGTGATCCTTAGAAGCAATCTTTTTTTTCTAGAACTATATAGCCAGCATAGGTTGAGATGTACCCCTACGAGTCTAGGGATTATACATCTCATTTTAGTTTTCCAACGAGGAGGGGTTAATGAAAGAGATCCCTGTCAAAGAGGGTCAACTCACAGCTTATCTTTACTCGTGCCACGGTACTGATACCTTTCCAGCTGGGGTTATAGGTTGGACCCCTACTAGCTCAGATTCGAGGAATGTCAGTTAGATAATTATTTCTTACAGTCTTAGTCTTAGTCTCAGTAAAAGAACTTAGATAGTTCTTCAAATCCAGGACTGTCAAATACAGTCACTCAGTTCAGTAGGGAACTTAGCTAGTTCCATCAGAATTAGGACTGTCAGACACAGTCACTCAGTTAGCAGTGTATCAGTTATATAAAACTCATGTTATCAGTATTCAGACTCAGTAGTCAGTATTATAACAATCGCATTTACAGTTATGTATTCATGCATATAGTTTCACATTTATGTTATTCAGTCAATTAGTATTGTTCATCCATATGAACCCCATGCATTCATTCTACCTCACTTTGCATACCAGTACATTCAGATGTACTAACGCATACTTTTCTTCTATGTTGTGGTGTTTTATGCTATAGGTTCAGATGCTCAAGTTCCCAATTGCACTTAGCTTCAGATTTAGCCAGTAGAAGTACATTTGCAGTGAGTCCTCATCATTCAAGGATAGCATGATTATTTATTACTTTATTATTTCTATTTTAGTAGACGGAGTTAGTTGGGGACATGTCCCATCAACTCCACAGTTTTTAGATAGTTTAGAGGCTTTCAAACTAGCATGTTCAGACAGTTTATTTTAGTTTTGGTATTGATATACCATCTTTCTAGATGTTATGTTTTATTAGATATTTGAACCTTATGGCCTTTCAGCCCTTTTATTCTGTATTTATACAGTATATTATGCAATGCTCAGTTACAGATATCATTCATGGGTTAGCTTATGGTCCTTTGAGATTGCTAGCATCGTGTAGCGTTTCGAATATTAGATTTGAGGCTTTACAAATCCCTAGCTTTTTGCTAATTCTGGAATTTCTCGTCTTTAGTTTGAGGATGAATTAGATTATTAGTGGTGGATGATGTAATGACCTTTTTCTGATGATTTTTGTGAAATATTTATTTTTATGTGATTTGACCATTTTCCCCTCCCCATGGGTTCTTTGTGGTATTTCTGGAGTTCGGGGATGATTGGCATAATTCCCACTATACTTCGATGTGATTTTTGTGAGATTATGGGGTTTTAAGGGATATAAAGGCTTATTAGATGACTTCGGTCAACATTTATTGACCTATTTTTTGAATAGCAAAATAGACTATGCTAGTAGATCCAGAACATCAATTTTAGCTTGGTAAAATGGTTGATATGGTTTTACGGATTTTATATATCATTTCAACCCTCAATTTTTAAAGGTGTAAAATTGGGTTTGGGGTTAATTTTATTGAGAAAATGTTTTTTTGAAAATCTAATATCGACATTAAGTCTGAAGCGTCAAATTGATAGGGTAGCATAGTTCATTTGAGTTCTCAGGATTTTGGACAAATCTTGAGGGGTCTGCAAAGACTTGGAATTATCCAAGTCTCTAGCTGGTGCACCACACTGCTGGTGTACCTCTTAAGGGACATTTTGGTTGCTTAAGTGACCTAGAAGAATCTAAGGGTGACGCTTAATTGACTAACCTATCGCGTAACCGACTATCACTTAAGTGACCGTCAAGTAGGTTACACGACATTTGTACTACCATTGGCTCCCGCATTAACGACACATAGTCGCTTAAGTGATAGACACTTAAGTAACATGGTGATTGCTTTATCGATGCATGGGCAATATAAATCCCCCATTTTCATTATTTTCACCATTTTGAGACTTGGAGCTTGGGGTTTCTAGTTTTTGGGCATTTTCCTCCATTTCTATGCTTGTGTAAGATCCAAAATCATATTTCAATTACTTTTCTTCAATTCATATCACTTTAGTCCTTTTAAAACTTGGGTTTAAAGGTGGAATTTAGGGATTTTGGCCCGAAAGGCCTAAATTAGTATTTCTGCAATTTAAACCCCAAATGAAATCCATTTTATTTTGGTTTTCTTCTATAAGTTACTTTAATAATGGGAAATATATTTTTGGACTAAAATTCCAATTTTTACCCTTCTTTTTTTAAAACTCATTTCTAGGGTCCGTTTTGACCCTAACTTGGCAATGGGAAATATGGGTATCATTGTCTTTCTTTTGTCATATAAATTATATATTGACATATTTTAGATGATTTGGGTTTGTTCATTAAGTGAAAGCTCGGTGGTGAAGGCTTGTTCGCACCGATTTTTGGCATTTGAGATAGGTTATGGCTTAACTTTCTTCAGACTAGGCCGGGTAGTTAATATAGATGTAAAAATAATGTTAAGGGTGTGGGAACCGATTATTAAAATGTCTATATTATTGTGTTGTGCTCGAGTAGGAACCTATATTGTTATGAATTGGTGGTTTTGAGACATTACTTGCTCATATTGACCGTTTGGGGAGTTATATGATGTTGTTGGCCTTATGTGTGTATATTTTATTATATCTGTTATAATGAAAAAGCCTAAACTCAAGTTTACGTGGCATCAGTGGTATATAATTATGTATTTTACTCTATTGGCATATAGATTACATTGGATTAACGCATGCATTATTGAGTGGATTTTGGATCACATGGTTGGTTCGAAAATTGTCGTTTGGTTGGTTGTGAGCATTACTTCCTAATATCATATACATTAATGAATCATTGGTACCACCATGGAAATATTAGTAATACTGGGTTTTTTCTGACAAAAAATGTGACACTTTTAAAAACCCTCTATCGATGGATGTGCTAGAGAGGACTTATGGATACTAGATTGTATATGGGTTATGAACCCCTAATTGGTGTTACCTTGAAGCACAACTCGATAGGTGAGTACGGAGGTTGTGTGATAACCTCGAGTATCACATCATCATCATATTCATTGCATTTTATATACATATATTGTGCTTATTTTGTGTTGGATTATTGTCTTTGACATTATATCTGACATATTATACTTCTTTCTTGTACGTGTATTTGGTATACATGTATGTTTGTCCATTTTTTCTTATATTTAAGTATGGTTTATGTGTATATTATAGAACTATAGTGAAGATGGTATGTGTTATCATTTGGGATATTTTCTATTTGCACGTGACGTTCCCATAGTGTATATTTTATTTTCTTTATTTCTAATTTTCTCGGTCAGCCTACGATACCTACTGAGTATAAGTGGACAATACTCATCCCTACTATGCCCTTTGGATGCAGATAAAAGTACAAATGCACCATACGACAACTGATTCTGGTAGTACTTGAAGTTTGTTTGAGTTAGAGGTTGACCTATACATTTAGACTTAACCGTCTATCTCCTATTACCCAGATCATGTCTTAATTCTATTCAAAAATAGATTTTAATCCTTATTGGACTAACATTATATCAACTGACATTCGAGATATATTTAGTAGGTCTTACACTATGACATTAGGTTTTGGGCAATTGTACTGTATCTTTGGTTATATATTTCTACTTTTACTATGTAGGTGTGGTTTGACTCCGTTCTTGGAGTCATGCCTTGGGTTTTGGTATTAATTTGTCATTTGATATCAGTTTGGGTGATAGGCTTACTTGTCAAGGCTAGCCATGACAAGTGCCAACATGACCCTTTATTTTTGGGTCGTGACACATCCAACATCTATTAAAGCTCTGCCAATAGAAAAAAATGGACATCCCAAGATTATTGGTACCTTGTCATCTTTCTTTTAGTCAAGAATAATAAAGTTCTCATAAATAATGAACTTACCAACCTTAATATAAAAATTCTCAGTAATTCCTTCAGGAAAAATCTAGTTATGTCTGCCATTTGTAACATAACAGAATAGGGCCTTTGCTTTCCCAAACCCAAAATATTAAACACACAAAGGGGCATAAAGTTTATGCATACCCTTAAATCAATAAAAGATTGAACAGCATAAATTTTGCTTATTTGTATGGGGAGTGTGAAACACCCAGGTCCTTGAGCTTATTGGCCATCTTATCTATAACCATAGATCTGTAAGTGCAACAATCTTAATATCTGCAAGCTCCTTTTGTTGTCACTATATCCTTTAGGTACTTAGCATATTTTGGCATTCCCTGCAAAATATCAAATAATGAAAGGTTAATGTGAAGTTCTCTAAATGTGTCAAAAACCTTTAAAAATAATCATCCTCTTTCGCTTTCTTATGACTTTGAAGGAGTAGCGGTGGTGGTCTATTTTGAGATTGCTTAACTGACTTTTCATCAGCTGCATAGATTTTCCCTTTTTGTCAGCTTTTTTGGATTTAATTTTCTATTTTCTCTTCTTTGGTGTGATAAACATTTCTTATACCTCATGATTCTTCTTTGGATGTGTGTCATTAAAATTTCTACCATTCCTCGAGGTGATTGCCAAAACTTGCTTTGGATGTAGCTCCTAATCACTGAGCAAATTCTATTGAGGTCTTGTGTTTGGTTCCTGAGCAAATAGACCCAATTGCATCTCTAAATTCTTTTGAGCCAATTGTTGATTTTTTATATCTGCAACTATTTGTTCTTGGTTGGCCAAAATATTTTTCAAAGTATCTTCTATATTATTAGCCTGGCCGTTGTTCTAAATAGCTTGCTACGTTTTAAACTACTACGGATAGACCTTATTTTCCCAAAAGTAGTTGGGCTGACTCTACCAGTTACGGTTGTAGGAATTACTGTAGTTTTGATTTACCTTTTGTGCATTGCCCAAAAAATTTTCTCCACATAGGTTTATAGAGTCACCACTACTACCACAAATTTAACACTAAGTTTGTACCTTTTGAACTGTATTAACTTGGGCCTGATATTGATCCAAAGTCAACTTGTTTAGCTTAGTCATCATTTGGTTCTGAAAAGAGGCCAACTGTGCAGCCCAATATTATAATACTATCTACCTCATTCACACTTGTAGGATTTCTCACCATACTTTTAGATACATCACCTTCTCTTCTAGATTACCCTACGCAATATGATTGAGGGGAGTATACAACTTATCATAGGTTTTTCTCAAAAGCATGAACACCTGAGGTTGAATCTAACATAAGTTTTGTATTATGGTGGAGAATTTAAACAAAATATTTAAGTTAATACCTTATTTATTTGTTGTTGATATGGGCAATCTCTGGGAAGAGATTTTAATCTGTCCCATGCCTGATAGAGATTTTTCATTAGCCTTTTTCTTGAAAATTAAGATCTCGCTACTCAACCTTCTCATTTTCCATGATATAAGGAATCAAATAGGGAACTTTTTTCACCATGTCATACCAAGTTATGATTGAATTTGAAGGTTCTTCCTTCAACCATTACTTTTCTTCTCAATAATGATAGTTGAAAATGAGTGAGTCTCATGTAAGTTGTAGAGACTCGTATGGGAATGAATGTGTCACTTATCCTATGAAAAATTTTATAATGAACCTTTAGATCCTCATGGGGCAGGCCTTGAACTGTCGACTAGCGTGCAATGATTGCTCCATCCTCTGTTTAATCACAAATCTTACTTATGCATCTAGTTTTGAATACTGGAGGTTAAATTTGTTGAGTGAGCTTTCCACTTTGCCTAAGTCCTTCAGGATGGTTGTTCATTACATGCTGCTGCAGGAATAGTATCGCCTTTTTGAAATTGTGGTATTAGATAAAGAAGTATTGTTTCTCTTCTTAATTGGTTCAAACAATACTCAGGTTTAGGATGTAACTGAACTAATTCCCTCTCCTTTTTCTGCCAACTTAAGATTCAAACATGTACATCCAAATTATATAGCTAAGATTAAGTTGTTTTAACCTATCAAAAAAATAGTAAAACTAAAAATTATAATGTTACTAATTTTTTAAAGTCACCAACAACGGCGCCAAAAATTTATTGCATCCAACTGCACACGCAAGTGTACGTGATCGTTCAAGTAAGAAAGTGACTCTTGCAAGCTGAATGTCAATCTCATAGGAACTTCTTGTTTAGTAGAAAATCCAATTTAAGTATTATTATTAAAGTTAAATGAGTGCAATTTTTAATTAAAGGGAATGTAAGTTTTGTTATGCTAAAAGCAACAATGAATAATGATGGAAATTAAAAGTTTTGTAAACAGTAATTGGGACGATTCTAGGGTCAAGTAATCTTGAACATTCATGTAAAGCTAAACAATCTCATTAGTTAGGATATTTATCTTTAATTTTGATTCACTAGATTAATATCATGATTATCATGTTTTGAGCCTCTAATCGTCTATTTAAAATTAGTCTGGAAACTACATCATTGTGAAAAGATGTGGCAACAAATTCAAACACATTTATATTTCATCCTGTATTTGGGGAAAATAAGGCAAACTAGCTATATTCCTATCCTAGCTATGAATCAAATCTCTACCCATGAAAGATGAGAACCCATTCCCTACATTCCTTGTTCTAATATAATGTTACTCCTTCCAGGCTCAATAAAGAAATCTAGATTTATTCTAAAGGTCACTAATCTTTAAAATTGTAAGGACAGAAATGCAAGAACAACCAAATATGATAATTAACATTAACCAACTTAAATATAAGTTAAGCAATCATGTTCATAGCCTCAACCCAAGAAAGAGAGTTTTTAGCTGCTCATAATTTGATTTGTAATATCAAGAGTAATAAAATCCATACACAAATTAAATAATGGAAAAAATAAGAATAAAAACCCAATTTGAAGCCACCCTTGTGTAACTTTCGGTCCCAAGTCATCCAAGAATAAGACGAATTAAAGCTAAGTGTCCTATTTAATATGTAGTATAATTTCTACTTGGAAAAAACAAAGCCCGAGCCACATTAAATAGGGAAATACAAGGCTCCATCACACAAACATATCACACTGCCTTAGCAGAGTGCCATGCTTATACCACGGGCATACAATGCCTAGCAACCCGAGATTCCACCAAGTAGTTGCCTTGGTCCGTGTCACGTTAGGTGTGTTGAGTTGGACTATTTTGGCAGTCCTCACACTTCCAACTTACTTCCACTTTGCTCCATAATTGTAATACTTTATTGTGTAGATTGTTACAATTAAAGACTATTAAGTTACCTTCCACTTAATTTAAAGAGTTAGGTAGACTTCAACTTGATTTAAAGTTTTAGGCAACCTCCTATTCACATCATTTGTCTCTTATGCTTAGCCATTAGTCTATGCCATAGATTCGGACATTACATGTCCATTTCATGCTATAATTTAACTCCATAAACCACTTTTTAGCGCATCTACTGTCCCATGATCTAGGATTTAATGTTTTTATCAAGATTTGGACCTCGGATTCAAGGTTAGCTCACTTCAGATGCATTGTCAATCTACAAAAATGGCTAATCACATAGGTTAGTTCAAAAACACATTTTAATCAAAATACATGAGAATATAATCAAATTAACTTGAGAAATAATCCATCATATGAGCATTAGATGATACTTTGACATACAAATATGCCCAAGATAAATCCTTATGATAGTATAATTTGGGTTATGATATTTCAATATTACAACTTAGGTTATCGGTCACCCAATACAAGAGCATAAATTAAATATAGTCCTATGGATTAGTTTGTTGACTCTACATCTAATCTTCGAGAAGCTATGAGTCATTCTAGGAAATTATTGCACTTTTTTTCTTCCTCTCATGCGGTTTGTATAGTTTATTAATGGGTTGAATCCAGTTGGTATCTATTGTTTGTAATTTCTAGTTGATTGATTAATTTTAAATCGAAGATAGCTTAATATTGCAAGTTGTCATGTGTTGCATGGTGTGTGAAAGAATTTGACTATGATTGTTGCAGTATCATTAAAATTTAATTTGGTACTTAAGGTCAATAGATCTTGATGCTTATGTGACTCTTAGTTTGGTAAATTATTATAAATGTTGTGAATAGTGAAATGCAATAACTTTCTTATGTTTTAATGATTAAAGGAATTTTGTTATGTGAGTTAATTAAAAAATTGTATGCTAAATGCTTGACATGGTCTTATCTTTGATGAAATGGTAAGAAAAACCTGTATGTACTTGTGGAAAATCTTATTTCAAGTTGTTGGTATATGAATAAGTACCCTAGCAAAATGACTTTTGTTGGCTGATAGCGAAAATTGTTGAAAGAAAATTTTGCGGTAATTCATGATTGTAACTTAAGGAAAAAAAATTGGCTTTAAATATTTTGATAACTTAAAGTTTTAATCAATGATTGAATTATCGGTTAATATAAACAAAAGGGTGAATATGGTTGCCCTTGGTATGAAAGTTAATTATTTCATGTGGGTGATGATGTTTGTTTACATAACATTTATATTTGAACATTAGACTTTATTTGACTTGGTGGATTTTGATGTTGATTGAGTAACAAATTTCCTTTTGATGATAATGTATAGCTTATGAGGAAATTGTGAGATTATAGTGGAACGAATTTCTAGGAATTTGTGAAATTATGGGTGCTTATTGGCTGAAATAGTCACCAATATATTAATTACTAAAAGGTGTAACGCCCTAAATTTGGTACCCAGAATGCTACACGGTGCTATGACCCCGAAGGACCACAAGCTAAACCATGACTAATATTTATAACTGAGCACTGAATAATATACTGTAAATATGCGGAATATAAGCTGTAAGGACATAAGGTTCAAAACTAAATATAAAACAATGTCTGTAATGGGGTATAACAATACCCAAAACTGAGATAAACTATCTAAAACATGTTGTAGTCTAAAATCCTCTAAACTGTCTGAAAACTGTAGAGTTGATGGGATATTTCCCCAACTAACTCTGAACTACTGAAATAATAAAGTAATAAAATAATCATGATATCCTCGAATGATGAGGACTCACTACTAGTCTGGCTGCTGAACCTCTGATCTACTAAGGATGCTCGGGAGCTCGTGCTTCTCAACCTATAGTATAAACACCATAGCGCAAATGCATCAGTACATTGAATATACTGGTATGCAAGTGAGGTAGGATAAATGCAATGGTTTATATGCATGAACAATAATAACTGACTGAATAATATGAATGTGAGAATACATGTGTGAATACATAATTATATCTGACATTGTTATAACACTGACTCATGAATTCTGACAACATGGATTTTCTGATATATGAGTACTAATACTGGGATACTGAATCACTAAGTCTATTGAGTACTGAGGAACTGATGTCATATTACTGATAAAGAAATGACTGTTTCTGACAGTTCTGATTATGAAGAACTTATTGATTGATTGTATCTAGCAGTCTTGAAACTGAATACTGACAACATGAATTTCATATAATTAATATACTACTAACTGAGTTCGTGATAACATGATTACTGAATCTGAATAATGATAACATAAGTGACTGTATCTGACAATACTGATACTTATGGAACTACCTAGGTTCCTCACTGTACTGATTTGACTGCATCTGACAGTCCTGGATATCTGTAGAACTGAACTGAGTTCTATTACTAAAACTGGATTTAAAATAGAGACTGTGGGAGGTAATCATCTAATTGACATGCCCCGAAACTAAGCTGGTAGGGTCCAACCTGTAACCCAGGTTGGAAGGGTGTCAGTACCGTGCCACGAGTAAAGATAAGTTGTAAGTATACCCTCTCTGGCAGGGAGCTCTTTCGTCAACCCCTCCTAGTAGGTAACCTAAATGAGATGTATAAATCCCTAAACATATAGGATGCATCTCAACCTATGCTGTCTATGTAATTCTGGAACAGAAGGATTGCTTATAAGGATCACACCCTCCACTGAATAATAGGTAAGTCCCTATCCTTGGGTTTACTCGGTGCTGAATCCTACTCCCAACTGAATAGACACTAAACTGATACTAGTGGTATTGTTTAGTGGATCTTAACTGAGTTCACTGACTTCCATTGACTAACGGAATACTACTGATATCTAAGGACTAACGGAGAGTACTGAAGTTACTGAGATTTTTGGGAATACTGAGATCATTGAAATTACTGGACTACTGAGATTACAGAGTAAGACTGGACTGATACTGAGTTTATAGAGTTTTCCTAAGTTATGTGACTGACTGAATTCTACTAATAATGGCTTGACTGGGAGTATAGTGAAAACAGGACACTAGCTCTAGGCACACAGCTAAATTTTAGGGCACAAGTACCCCCAAGACTGGTTATCATAGTCTTGTTAAACATGTCATAATTTCATCAACCTAATCTCATGGACATTCCCTCAACTATTCATAATGAACACAATATCATGGAAGTCATTCTTAGTCATAGGGTAAAGCATGCATCTATCACTTGGGTCATAATTAAGCTATACTGTATAATTTCTATTCCCTTAGGCATTTTATCAAACACCTAGGATGCATGACTTAGGGCATAGGCATGACCATTAAATTAATACAATAAAACTTCATATTTCAACTCAATTTCACATGCTTCAAACCACATACTAGCATAGGTTCATGAACAACACATAAGGATTCCAAATTGGGAATCATACAACCATAATCACATGAACAGAATCAACCCACAACAAAATATTCACAATACAAGATTTAAAACTTGATTCGTGGGATTTATGGATGAAACGAATCCATGAATGAATAGTGTGCATACCTTAGTTCTTGAAACTAGAAGAATGACGGAGAGATTCTTGAATTTGAGTCTTGGATTTGAATCCCCAATTGAAAACTCTAGCTTGTTCTTGAGAGAAACTTGAGAGGAACAATCTATTTTGGCTGAATTATGGATGAATCACGTGTTATTGGTTATATATAGGGGTTGAAAATTGACCCTTCTAACCCTTGGACACGTATTTTAATTCTGTGAAAATTTCTTGACCTGGACCCCTAGCGCGACGTGGCGCTATCGCGTCGTATCACTGGAATTTAACAAATCTAAATTTGATTCTTAGCGCGATGCACCATAATTGCGGAGGCTCACTGAATTTTGATGATTGCCGTTTTGGCTGGCTCCGCAATTTGTTGATGGCTCAGGTGGCACACTGTCTTACTAAAATGGCTCTAACTCTTCGCCTGGGTGTCGTATTTAGGTGAATTTTGTATCAACGGAAATCTTATTCAATTTCCCACATGATAAAAAGTGAAAATCTTGAAAATACCATATTTGTAAAAGTGTATTCATCTTTGAAACAAGTCTTTAATATTTCTGGGATGATTTTAAGCTGGTAGAAGTATGGGGTATTACAAAACGACTGGTTATTGGTTGCTTATTATTTGAAATTACTCATGTCCTCATTATATGACAATAATTATTGATTAATAGTGTTCCTTGAGAATGCTATAATTGAATCGCTATGTTTCTTATAATAAGATAGCTTGATTATGATTGATTATCCTTAGTTGTATGGTCAGATGAGGGAATGGGGTTATTAGATATGTTCTCTAATATTTATATCCCTTTTATTTATCATGGTTATACTAGGTTATTGTTGCTCCTGAGTGATTGAGCTATGTTGGGTCGATAACTTGACTAGTTGGAAACTAGTTGTGAAGCTAAATAAGTATAGCTTATCCTCGAGTGATAACTAAAGATCTTATTGGTTAAAAATTATAGATTACTGAGGTTCCAATAGGATAACATAAGTAGTGGTGGAGAATCTATGTATTAATAAAACCCATTCAAGTGTGTTGTTTAGTGGTTAAACTCTAGATGGTCTATTCTTATGTGTTGGCCATGAAAGGTGAAAAAGGGCATGATATAAATGTATCAATGGCAAAACAAGTGTAATACTTGGTGATCTTATGTCCATTATATCATTTTTAGGGTGCAATTTCTCAACATAAGATTTTCCTATGGTTGGGAGTTATAATTTTCAGGATAAGCTAGTCTTGTTTAAAATCTAAGTGAGGTATAGTCTAGACCAATCTAGGGATAGATTAGATAGAAACAATAAAGTTTAGCTTGATTTTATGTTAGCTGGGACAATAAGAAACCCATATGACTTTTAAGAATTGAATTTAGGCAAGTTTAACTCCTGATACTGATCTTGATATAAAGAGGTTAGTTTGAGACAATTTGGATTTAAGGTGTGGTGTGAAAAGAGGGAGTTTGAAAGAAAATCAGACTTTCTACCGCGCTCATGTCTCTATAGCGACATAATCCAAAGAGGAAAAAGTTTCGCTATAGCGGGATCAATGTCTCTATAGCAACATCGGTCATCTCTAAATCGGGTTAAGTTGTTGTTTAATCTAATTTGTCACTCAAAATAGTTCATTATTCTAAACTCAATTTAGGGAAGAGCAAGGGAAATTTGGCATAATTTGGTGGATAAACTATAGGGAGTGGGTAATAAAGGTGTTGCATAAGAAACTCTGCAAGTAGTGTCTTTCTAAATTTTGGATTCATGCTTCTCTTCATCCAATGTCTACTAGGGGATGAATAGATAGTAATTGGCGTCTCTTGTAATGACCAGTCCTATTTTTACTAAAGTGTCCATCGAAAAGGCATATGAATTTTATTCGTCACATGTTTTAGGATCAATTCTTTAGTATGGAAGTACATTTGATATGCACTAATATCATACAATATTCCTAGTACAATATAAAGTTGAAAGTATCCTTACAGATTTAATTTTGAGCTATGTTTAAACTAGGGTCAATTCCAAATAAGCATTTCTCCTATAATATAAAGAGTCATATGGTCGAATGCCCACTAGATTAAAGATTCTTGAGTGTTATTTCCAATGCAAGTGACCATTTGTCAATCCACTTTCTGAGTAAAAAATTATGATTATTTTCTTAAAGACTATCAATATTAATAAACTGAGGGCATTGTAGCAGGTCAGGTTGCTATAGCAACATGTGCAATAATTTATAACATATTTTTTATGGGTTTCAGTACAAAACCCTAAAATCTAATTCCTAAGACCTAGAAAGGACATTTTCTCTTCTTACGGGTGGAAATTCTTCTTTGAGATAAGTTTCTTTCGTCATCTTCTTTATTTTTCATTCCTTAAACATCTTATCATTAGAACATTCTTCAATGGTGAAATTCTTGGGGATTTGAAAACAATGTTCACGATATTTTTTGAAAAAACTATGGGTTAGGTAAATATTACTTAGAATCACTTCTAAATTATTAAATAACAATCCCTAGCATGAATTGATGATTCTAAAACATGAAAATTAATAATTGGGGACCTTTTATTAAATAAAGGTGAAACTTTTAGCCTAATAAACTACATAAATGGAGTTGGGTTGAGCTTGAAGAAATTATTTTAATGACTAACTATATAATGACCCTACAGGTTATTTCCTCGATTTGCTTGTATATTTAGCATTTTGAGCCTTCCCACAACAGATACAACTCTTTTATGACCTGATGAAACTGTTGATTTGGTGAACGGACAAATCATTTTGATTTTAGGCTCATTTCCATATTTTGGAGCTTTGCTGTTTAGGATCTGGTATCAGACCAAAACACCTAGTAGATGACCTTAGATGGAAATTTTGAAAGCGTGATTAGCTTTGAATCATTGACTTTAGGCTAGGGGACCCTTGTTTCAGGTCTCAAGGCTTCAAGACTCATTTTAGGCTATCGGACGATTTATGTGAAAAATGAAAGATTTATGTGAAAAATGAAACTATGGTATGGTCCCCACATTTAGTCAAAACAATTTTGGATGAAAGTTTTGATGGATCCATTGAGTGTAGAATGTTGAATTTGGTATGGTATTATAGTTTTTTTGCGTGCATGTGGTTCCAAAGTAACCCCAAACACTCGATCGAAGTCCATTCTGAACTTAGTGAAATCTTGTGAAGGTTGTTGGTGCAATCGCAATCATGAAAGCCATAAATCATGTTTGCCAAGTGAATTTTATGCAGACCACAATTGTAAAGGGTAAATTGAATCTGAAAAGTGAGTTTTATGCAGAACACAATTGCGAAAAGTTAATCGTGATTGGTACATGCAATTTATCCCTTGCTAGATCACGATTGTGATATCTGTGTTGTGATAGCGATTCCTGACACTCTTTAATCCCCTTTTTTCACCCAATTTCCACTCATTATTTCAATTAATTTAGCACATAGCTCTGAGCTTAAAATAAGGAAAAGAGTGGGAAATTACCCAAATAAGCTAAGTGGAATAGGCTAAACTTAGACCCTTAGAAAAAGTTCCTAAGTTGAGCACTTGGACAACGTACGACTTGAAGCATACGAGTCATTTCCTAGGGTAATATATGACACTCTCTATCTTTTATTAAGCATTATTTTTAGGGTTAGTTTTTATCCAAGATACGTCTAAGCATCATACTAATTATATGGTAAGATACAAGGTGTATGATGCCAAGTCGTATGATGCTAATTGATTGGCCTAGTTGAATCTGTCCAAGGTATGGATTAGGGGTACATCTCATACCTTAGGGTATGAGTGTGTCAAGTGTTTTTGAATGATGACTAATGTGGAGATCCATGGTGAGGTCTAGGGTACGAGTTAGGGTACTACTCGTACCCTAGGGTATGATTTAGGTAGGGATGTCGTACCCTCCTACGTGCACATTTTAAACTCTTAAGATGGGGCATTCCAGATATTTCCTACCTAAAATTCCTTAAGTCCCCACGTTATATAACATGTTGTGTCATCTTATAAAACTCATTGGAAGATCAGAACACTCTAGATACTCTCTCTAAACACTCTCTTAATGATTGAGGCTAGGGTTTCTAGAAATATTCTTCAAAGGGATCAAGAGCCAAGTTTTCTTTCATAAATGTTCTTGTATGAGATATGTTACTCCTTCCTCGTTGTTTGTTCTAACTAACGGCATGTTTTTAATATGTTTTAAACGTTGATTTTGTCTCGTAAATGGTTGTTTTAAACACAAATACTGAGGGTTTAGGATGCATCTTGCTGAGTATTGTTTACTCTTAGTTTAAATTATGTTTCATATGTTTTTGGTAGAGTTTTACATGTGTGGGTACTTATTTGTTTTGGTTTAACAAATAGGTCATGCGTAACCCTAAACTTGATGGTCTATGCTTTGGTATTAGTCCTTGTAAAGGTATGCCCTAAATATGTTTGATAAAATTCCTATGAGAATGTTTTACTCTATTGTTGAACTTTCATTGAAGCTACTGCATGGTATGGCTTGGTAATTGAACCCTAAATTAGTTTTGATGGTTTTTGAATGGTCTAAATAGGTTTGAATAATTAAATGGTAAGGTTTTGGTTGTCATGGTTATGACTTAATTGAAAACCATGCGGGTTACATGGGAATCCCCCAAGTAAGCCCAATAATGATGTACCTACAGTGTACATGGGAATCCCACAAGTAAATTAAATAATATAACCTACGGGGTACATAGAAATCCCCTAAAGTTGTCTAAGGACATTGTTTGCAAGCTATAGTCGGTATGACGATACCACTTCTCATAGCTTTAATTAATAATAAATGGAATGTTTGTTTGGTTGTGTGGTAATAGTTTTAATTTGGCAATAATGGTGGGGTGTGATAGCTAACCATAAAGGTCCAAGTCCAATGGACGGACACTGAAAACTCATATTTGCCGATATGTGGATTGGTCACGAAGGCCATATACTTAAAGGGTACAGGGGAATCCCCTAACACTTGTATATATGTTTCATAGAGAGTGAAGAATACATGGAAATCCCCTACTCCTATGGTATCTCCAGTTCATGCAACTAAATACATCGAGGCCCATTAAGGGGGTTACACTATACCAATATAGACCGTGGGTGGTTCTAGGACGGTTAAGCTACACATACCCAGGTTAATGGTTTTAAAAGAATGCTAAACCCAGTTTCCTTTCTAGGCATAGTTATATATATGTATGGATATGAATGCATATGGTTAGTTTATTTGGTTTTACAGTTTGGCATTATTTTATCCTTATCCTAAGTACTTCCTAGCATTCACCTGGTAACTAGTCTTCGGGCGACTGTAACCCCATGCGATGCAAAAATCAGCCATACTACTCCGTCTGCTCATTAATTGGATTTGGGAACAGTCGGTGTTGGATTGAAGTGACAAGATTCCATAATTCATAAGGTATCCATTTAATGTCACAGATTATTTTACATACTTTTGTCTTCTCTTTGTCTTTGTCTTTTTGGCTATGGTCGGGGGCATGTCCTGACTAGATACTTTTTTGTTTGTTTTAGTGGCTTTGTATGGATAATTGTAGACTTGGGTATGGAATTATTATGATTTGTATATTATGATTATTAGATTATCATTTGTTGTTTGGTAGGTTGGTTATTGGATCGATTGACTTGGTTGGGTTGGTCTAGTAAGTACACCTATCCTAAAGTCATTATATCTTCTGATTGCCTATCTTGTTATATGTTCAGAATTCATTTGAATTAGGGTATATATTGGTTGGTTGGATTAGGTTTTGGGGATTGACTCCGATCCTGGTTGGACTTAAGATGCCCATTACGACAAGGCCCTGGTTCAGGTTGTGTCAAGTTGGTATTAGATCCTAGTTTTTGGTGTCTTGCAGTGTCCACAAAGTCGTGTAGAGTAGAGTCTTTCTTATGGGTGTATTTTGCACCACACTTATAATCTGGAGGCTACAAGAAATCTAGGAATGTTTTACTATCTTGTTGTTCTATGTTTGAGCAATAGAGTCTAAGCTATAGAACTTTTCCCTAAATCTTCTTTTGTTCTCCTTTAAGATCATGTTCTCTCAATGATCTAAAGTTTGTGGAAACTTACCTATCCCAAGAGGACAAAATGGATTGATCTAGTCCAACTCATTGGGCACAAACCGGATCAAATGTAGTAGTTTTTAATATTCCCCATAAAGTTCCACCAGTCTTTACTAACCCTACTCTAGAAGGCGGCACTTATGATTAGTTACCTTAAGGAGAGGTTACCAATCCTAAGTTATGTATTCTATTTATTTATTAACCTAGATAAAGTCAAATCTGTCACACCAGTCTGGTCCTATTAGTATGGGAGAGAATGAAGTATGATCGAGAAATTGACAAAGTAAGAGGTCTTGGTCTACTGATCAAAGGGGAGCCCAACAGTATGGTGGTGAGTGGTCCAATTAAAAAAGTTAGGAAGTTCCTAACTCCTATTCTATGGCTAGTGCTCCCTACCCAAAGTCGTTGTGAGAAAGACGTTTTAAGAAAGGTAATGTATCTAGGGAACAAGGTGCCCATCATGATCTAGTGGGGCCCAATCTGCACCATTCTTTGTAGATTTTATGGTCGTTCACGCAGTGGTTGTTGCGAGAAAGAGAGGAACCATTGTTTTAATTCTCTTCAGTTGGGTCATATGCAACAGAAGTGTCCCATAAGTATTATCACTTAGGTACATAGGAAATCAGTTGCGATTTATCTATCTCTTACACCAAGGAGTATTTCTTCTGGCTCCACCACTGGTCGAGATTGTCTTAATGCCGTTATTGTTCCTCAGAAGTCAGAGGCGTCTTCTGATAGTGACACTAGTATATTGAAAACTCTTTTACCATTATGTGTATTGGTTACTCGATCTGGGGTCCCATCTATCTCATGTGACCCCATTTCTAGTTGTGTATTTGGGTTTTGGTCCCAAAATTATTTTGGACTCTTTTTTTGTTTCTACCATGGTAGGCGACTCTTTGATAGGCAAAAGGGTCTATATGAAGGTGTATGGTATCTATTGGTAGTAAAGGGGCTTTGGTGGGTTTGTTTAACACGGTGTATTTCGACATCATTCTAGGGATGTATTGGTTACACTAATACTATGCGTTATTAGACTGTCAGACCTATAAGGTTTTCTTTATATTCCTGGGTTAGTCAGATATGCAATGGGAGAATGGTTCTCGGGCTATCAAGGAAAAGGTTATATCATATCTTAGAGATTGTAGATTAATCTCCAGAGGGGTGTCTCTATCAGTTGTTCTGGGTTAAAGATTCTAACTTGGAAGGTCCTTCTTTGTATTCATTTTGGTGGTGAATAAACTTCCTGAGGTCTCTCTTAATGACCCTCACGATGTCAGGATTGGTTTTTTTTTTTGGAAGTTTCTCCAATTTCTATTTTTCCCTTGTAAAATGGTTTTGGTTGGGTTAGAAGAGCTTAATGAGCAATTAAGGGATCTTTTAGATAAAGGTTTCATGGATCCTACTGATTCTCTATTGATTATTCCTTTCTTTTATGCATAAGGGGATGATTTTCCTCTAAAATGCATAGGTTGTCGGTGGGTGAATAAGGAATTTAGAGTGTCCTCCTTGTGGGATAGACCAAATATGTATATTTTCTATGAGAAACCTTATTGGTAGTGCATAATGGTTGATAGATATTGGGCTTGAACTTTAGGAATTGTTTTTAGTAAAGGGAGTGTGTTAGCTCGGGGATAAAAATGCAAAAAATATGTAGTAGATTGGTAGGTTGGATGAGGTGTATGGTAGGGGTGAGGTTGATGGCTTGGAGAATACAAAAATGGGAAAGTTGTAACATATACGATGGAGGTTCATATTGAACTATGGGATTGGGGTTCTAGTCATTAGATGGGTTAGACCTTGGAGTTTGTGTAAATACTTATGTTCTAGGTGGCACTTGGATGAATGAGGTTTGGTATAATAGAACCAAGAATCCCTTGAAAATATCCTTGGTGATACCCATTAGAGCAGAGTGTTGTGGTTACAGGTATAATAAGATGAACACCTAGGATTGATCTTAAATTTTCTTTTAGTTCTACACTTCAAGAAAAGGTCAGAGTGCATTTACTTCTCTTCTAGCAATTCTCTCCTATCTCAATTAAAAGAATACTCTATTAGTTTTGCATACATTTTGGTAGTTCTTATGCTTAAGGTTCTCATTATGCATTCGCCTTGTTCCCTGGATATGAATCTTGACCTTACACTGGATTACCTTTGATATATATACAGTTATGTTTCTTTATGTGTCCAATACTAAGGACTCCTACTGTGGTCTGTTGTTTTGGGATGGTTCTTCATTCATAACCTAGGTGGTTTTTATGAAGTAACTCGTGTCTATGGTATTGTGTCTCTTTTTTAGGGTCTCTCTTGGGTGGCATGAATGATTTTTGTACTTTAATGCCTTAGTGATCCTTCTTATATTAGGATGGTAGTAGCTGTTGAGATATGGTGGCATTTATAAATAGAGAAGAGGTAGAAGTCCCTAAGTGGGGAAGAGTCTTGGGTAATTACTAAAACTAAGGTTTTCGAGGGTGAGGTAAGGTTATTTTCATGAGGAATGGTTAGAAGAGGAATAGGTGTTGAGAATCCTTGTTAAAAATAATAGTTACTAAACTTTATGAAGGATAGATCATACCATGGGTATAGAAAAGGTAGGCTTGAATATTGTGATTGATAGATATAATAATCGTTGTGTTGGGCACTTGAGAATCTTAATAGGGCATGACTCTTGGTTGTAGTAACGGAAGAGGAGTAGTGTTTTGGCTAAAGGTAAGGAGTAGAGCTTTGTGTCCTAAGTTAATTTACTCTTTGCTTTTAATATGATTGAACTTGGGAGTGATGTATAGCTAGACTCAAGATCTCGTAGTGATGTGCCTTTGGTAAATTCTAATGTGAATTGGACTTTTCCTCTAGCATGAGTTCCATTCATTAAGGTATTCCATGTTGTTATGTTGAGGTAACGTGTGGGTGATACTTCATTGGTTGGTTCCTTTGGTACTATTGGTATCTCAAACAATTTGTACTTTAAGGAGGTCTCGATAAGTATCTTGGGTTAGAAAGTTCATCGATTACAAATAAAAGTATGGCTTCGGTAAAGGTTCTAGGGTTGAACAAAAACTCTGAGAGAGCCATTTGGGATGTGGAAGAGGACATGAAGTCTATGTATCAGTGTTGATTCTTCATTCTTGAAACTCATCATAAGGTATTTGTTTTTCATCATATCTTTTTTTTCTAACTTGATTAAAGAAAGGGTTGGATTTCATTGTGTCTTATTATCTAACTTAGTAAAATGTTGGAATAAAGGTGTTGGGGAGTAAATCGTGCTTGGGGAATGGGGTGATCTTCTCATCTTATGTTATGTCTTTGTCTTTTAGTTTAGTTTAAGAGAAACTTGATATGCGTTAATGTGTTATCTCCTATTTTACTCGACCTTACCCTTCATTCGAGGACAAATGATCCTAAGTAGGGAAGAATGAAACACCCTAAACTTTGACCCTTAGAAAAATTTCATTTGTTGAGTACTCTAGACAAGGTACGACTTGAAGTATATGAGTCATATGCTAGGGTACAACTATAGCCCTCTCACTTATAGGTTAGGAAGTATGTTTGGGTTTGATTTCTGTCCAATATGCCACTAAGCATCATACTAGTCATGTGGTAGGTTACGAGGTGTATGATGCCAAGTCGTATAATACTTATTAATTGGCCTAGTTGAATCTTTCCAAGGCACTGATTAGGGGTGCTTCTCGTACATTAGGGTATGAGTATGGCATGTGTTGTCGTATGATGACCAGTGGGAGGTCCATGGTGATGTCTAGGGTATATGTTAGGGTACCACTTATACCCTACGGTACGGTTTAGGTAGGGAGGTCGTACCCTCCTACGTGTATATTTTAAAATCTTAAGCTGGGGGTATTCCAGACATTTCCTATGCCAAAATCCTTAAGTCCCCATGTTATATAACATGTTGTGGCCTCTGTTAACACTCACTGGAAGAGCAAAACACTCCAAATACTCTCTCTAAACACTCACTTTAAGATTGAGGCTAGGGTTTCTACAAGTGTTCTTCAAAGGAATTAAGAGTCAAGTTCTCTTTCGTGAATATTCTTGTATAAGGCAAGTGGCTCCTCCTTCATTGCTTTTTCTAACTAAAGGCATGTTATAATGTGTTTTAAACATTGATTTTGACTCATAAATGGTGCTATTGAAAACAAATGTTGAAGGCTTTGGATCTGCATTGTTGAGTATTGTTTACTGTTGATTTAAATTATTTTTTCACATGTTCTTAGTGGTGATTTGCATATGTGGGTACTTGTTTGTTGTGGTTTAACAATTAGGTCATGGGTATCCCTAAAATTCATAGTTTATGCTTTGGTTTTGGTCTTGGTAAAGGTATGCCCTCAATATGTTTGATAAAATGCCTATGTGAATGTTTTACTCTATTTTTGAACTTTCATTAATTCTTTTGTATGGTATGGTTTGGTAATTGAACCCTAAATTTGTTTGGATTGTTTTTTCAATGGTCTAAATGGTTTTGAATGGTTTGTAATGGTTAATTTGTAAGGTATTGGTTGTTGTAGTTATGGTTTAATGGAAACCTTACAAGGTGCACGAGAATCCTCCAAGTAAGCGTAATAATGATGTACTTGTGGGGTATATGGGAATCCCCCAAGTAAACTAAATAATATAACCTATGGGGTACATGGAAATCATCTAAGGTTGGCTAAGGACATTGTTTGCAAGCTATAGTTAGTATGACAATACCACTTTTCATAGCATTTATTAGTAATAAATGGAATGGTTGTTTGGTTGTGTGGTAACGATTTTAATTTGGTGATAATGGCAGGGTGTGATAGCTAACCGTGAAGGTAAGAGTCCAATGTACGGACACTGGAAACTCATGTTTGCCGACAGGATGATTGGTCATGGCAACTGTAACGCCCCGAATCTAGTACCCGGAATGCTACACGGTGCTTATAATCCTGAAGGACCACAAGCTAACTCATGACTAATATCTGTAACTGAGCCCTGAATAATAATAGTAATATCGTCAATCCGGAAACATGAACTGAAAAGGTATAAGGTTCAATACTGATACATAACTGAAAATATGGTATAACAATACCAAAACAATTGAAATAACTGTCTGAACATACTGTAGTCTGAAAGCCTCTAAAACTGAACTGTCTGAATAAAGAGTTGATGGGACAATCCCCCAACTAACCCCATCTGCTAAAATAAACTAAATACTAAAAGAATGAAATAATCAAATTATAACATCCTCGAATGATGAGGACTCACGTGCTTCTGAAACTATGGTATAAAACACCATACCACAAATGCGTCAGTACGATTGAATGTACTGGTATGCAAGTGAGGTAGGATAAATGCAATGGTTCATATGCATGAACAATACTAACAGACTGAATAACATGAACGTGAGAATACATGCATAAATACATAAATATCATGTTTTATAATTTGAAAGAAGGTTCTTGGACTTCATGGATGAAAGAAATCCATAAATCAACACTTGACATACCTTAGTTCTTGATTTTACAAAGATTAATGGAGAGCTTCTTGAATTTGAGTATTGAATTTGAATCCTTAATTGAAAACCCAAACTTGTTCTTGAGAGAAACTCTATAATTTGGGTGAAATATGTCTGAATCACATGTTATTGGGTTTATCTAAGGATGGAAAATTGACCCTTTTGCCCTTAAAAATGTGAACATCTAATGACTAAACACTGGGTGCCGATGCTACAAGCAACGCAGTGCGTTGATGGCTGCAACACGATACTCGATGCATCATGCCATGATCGCGTTGAGCCTCAAAAGTTTTAGCTCTGGCAACCTGCACAAATGTTGACCAACGGGATTGGCGATGCGGTGGGCCATAATCGCATTGGTCCACTATTTGGGGACTCCAAACATGATCTAAACGTTTTCCAAAAAATCCAAAACTTGTTCGGGAATACCTATTGACCTTTCTGATCATGAAATAATAAAAATATAGACCATTAAAGGATGTTAAGGTAGAGAAATGAGATTGCCAACTTTTGAAGGACAATAATAGGCTAAGTCTGGGAACCTAGCTAGAATTTTCTAAGTCTGGAACCCCGTGACAAGCTTAAAGGACTGAGTTAATCTTTAGGATTTTATGGGATTTTACAGCAACCCTATATTTAAGGGATACACGTGAATCCCCTAATACTTGTATATATGTATCATTGAGAGCAAAAGGTGCATGCGAACTCCCTACTTTTATGGTATCTTTGACTTATGCGGCTACATGCATCGAGGCCTATTCAGGTGGTTACAATAAACCCATATAGCCGGTGGGTGGTTCTAGGATAGTTAAGCTATACATACCCTGATTAATGGTTATAAAGGCTTCCTAAACCTGGTTCCCTTTGCCGGCATGGTTATATATATATGTATGTATGTTTATGAATACATATGGTTGGTTTACTTGGTTTTAAAGGTTGGTATCATTTTATCCTTATCCTAAGTACTTGTTAACGTTCACCTGCTAACCCATCTTCAGGTGACTCTATCCCCATGCGATCCAAGAATTGTCCATGCCACTCCTTCAACTTATTGATCAAATTCAAGAATAGTCTATGTTGGATTGAAGTGGCGAGCTTCCATAGTTTGGAAGGCATCCATTTCATGTCATGGATTATTTTACATACTTTTGTCTTCTCTTATTGGTTTTTGGCTATGGTCATGTGTATGTCCTGAATATATACTCTTTGATTTGATTTGTGCCTTTGTATGGACAACTATGGACTTGGGAATGAAATAGTGTTGATTTATATATTGTGTACGTTGGATTATTATTTGTCGTTTCGTAGGTTTGTTATTGTATGGATTAATTTATATAGTAAGTAGATTAATTTGGTTGGGTTGGTCTAGTAAGTAGACCTATCCTAAAGTCATTATATCATCTAATTGGTGATGTTGGGTGTATTTATCCACTCTAATGTTACTGTTCTAACTTATTTAGCCTTATTTTGAGGACAATTCATGTAATTTATATGTGATGATGATATAAACAAGCATATAAGTGTTCAAGGACGTGATTACAATGGTTAAAAGTGTTTTCAAACTAGTTTGTACTTAATTGAGTCATTTAGAGTTCAATTGAGGAAACTAGTTTTACTAGCTTGAGCTAGTTGTATGTCTAGTTGGTATCATGGAATTTTAATGTGTTAAGGGAGTTCCAATTGGTTTAAATGTGTAATTATGAGTGGAATAACTTGCTGGAAATGTGCAAAGTTCAATTCGATTAAGTCAAGAGTCAGAACATAAAGTTTAAGATTATCGTGGGAAGCCTAGTCTTAGCTTGTGTTTTTTATTCATCGTCATCGATATTGTGTTGTTATGATCTCTAATACGTGGTGTGTGATTATGTAGGAAGCTTTGAAAGCTTATTACGGTGATATATTAATGATATAAAGGCTGGAAGTCCATTTGAAATACGCTACAAAAGGCATGGGAACAAGATTGGACGACAACCACTTAACAAAAATATTGTAGGCTAATTCCAGTGAACCAACGCGATAGACACGACACACCAATCCCTCCAATGAAGTACCCAATGCACCGCACCACTTATTCTACGCACGACCAAAAGTGCAATTCATATCCTACATGGGTTAGGCTTATATTCTTCTATAAATTCCCAACCTCGTACACGTTATTGAGAATTTTAGAATGTCTTGGATAATTGAGGAGGCTTTTGTAACTTTGTATTTAGTTTTTTCATTTTTTAATTTAGGTCTTTTATGTTTTTGATCATTCATACAATTAATTGGATGATGATTAAGACTATTAGTGGGTAAACATTCCCTTTCTGGGGTTAAAGCTAAGAACTTGACTACTATCATTTTGGATTAAGTTCATTTCATTTTCTTATCATTATTTGTTGTGTTTTCATTCTTGTTTTAACTATTTTCATGCTTTATCACCCTTAGAATACATCTATTATCAACCTTGTGATCTCAGGAGAGGGAATGGAGAGATAGAACATAGGGATGAACAAAGTATGGTTTGTATTCTTGTATGAAAAAATTAATTCAAATTAGCATCTAAAACGGAGATGTACTTAGACGCCTTACTTGATTCACATGTAGGATGATAGCTTAAAGAACTTAATTGGATTATAACTTCCTCACTCAACGATGTAGTTGTAATATCCAAATTAGGTAAACGGTTAGAGGTTGGGAGACCATGATCATGCGATTAACCCTACGAATCAATAACCAAGATAAGCAAGTTAACAAATGAAGTTCAATAACATAGTATGATTTTTTGGAGTGCTTTAACTCTGGGTTTTCTCCTATTGATTGTATTAAGACCTTTATTTTACGTATTATTTACTTTACTTGCAAGTTACAATATTCAAAACTCTATTTTGGTTACTCTTGCTTCAATTGAATCTAAATTGTGAACTAGAATTAGATAGTTGCTGGAACAAGTCCTTATGGAATCGATATTCGGCTTTCTTGAAGGCCATTATATTGCTTGGTAGACCATGTACACTTGCATGTGTGCTTGGGCACTGTAAAGTTTTGGCGCCATTGCTGGGACTTGTAATTTGTAAACTGTTTTATCTTTAGTTTTGTTTTTTAGATTACTTTGGTGTTTTACAATTGGTCTTGATTTTGTATTTGCAGGAAATAGGTTTTCAAAGTAGTAAGTTAGGGAAGGATTAGGAATTGGTTGAACTAAGCTATGAACCTGAGAAACTTTTTCATCAATGAAGGAGAGAAGCGATCCTTCTCCTCTGTATTTTGTAATTCGAAGAAGATCAAGATAATCATGCTATAATGGCTGATGAACAAGAAGCTCACAGGATGGTTAGAGAAGTGGCAATCCCACTGACAAATCTGACCTCTCCTTTTCAGAAACCAGCTGCTGGAGGGAGGTTTGAGCAAAAAAACAATATGGTGTAGTTGTTTATTAGCAATGGATAGTTTACAAGGGTTGCACATGAAGATACACAGGTTCACTTACAGAATTTTATTTACCTCACTGACACATTCATTTTGGGAGATGTGAATGTTGATTATGTGAGGCTGACACTCTTCCCCTATTCACTTATTAGGAATCCAAAAAGTGGTTGAACTCTGAGCCATCAAATTCAATCACATCATTAGATAACTTAGACCAAAAGTTCCTCATCAGATTATTTCTGTCTAGCAAAACTGCCAAACTTCATAGTGAGATAGTGATCTTGAAACATCACCCAGACGAGAACCTCTATCATGCTTGGGAGTAGTTTAAGGAACTTTTTTAAGATTGTCCATATCATCAACAGTCCGATGAGGAACTTGCTCATACTTTTGTAGAAGCACTTGATCACAATACAAAAATTTTACTAGATTCGGCTACAGGTGGTCAAGATTTGGAGTTGAATTATATTGACTTGTACACTTTATTGAACCGCATAGCACAAGGAAGTCCAGAGTGGCATGGGGATTCTAGGAGTGCCACAAAGAACGTTGTAGGTGTGTTGGAGGTGGACCAATACACTATTTTATCAACTCAAGTCTCTTCATTATAATATTTGATAAACACTCAATTCAGTAACTTAAAAGTGGGAGCTGCACAGCCTACAATAGTAGTTAACATAATTCAGTAGGCCATTGGTTGGTGTGAGGTTTGTGGCAACAGTGGTCACTTTTTTGCTATGTGTGCTATAAATCTAGAGTCTGTAATGTATGTGGGAAATTCTCAGAGGCCATATTATGGTAATGCCTACAATATGAAATGGTAGAGTCAACCATGGAATGCCCAACAGTAGCAAATTCAGCAACCATAAGCATAAGGAAATCAGTCTACTAGTAACTTGGAAGAGATGATGAAGCAGATTCTAGCTAATCAAATACAGTTGGCTGCAGACGTAAAGAATCAACAAGCAGCCATGAGAAGGTTAGAGTTGCAATTAGGGTAGTTATTATAGATACTAAATACTATGCCTCAAGATGGTTTTCCAAGAGATACAAAAAATCCAAAACAATTTATGGCAATCACTTTGAGGAGTGGTAAAGTGCTCCATGGAGAACCTTGAAAGGTAACTAAGGAGGTAGATGCAGATTTGACTCCCTAAAAGGAAAATGACAAAGTTCCTGAAAAGTTGAGAAAGTCTGAGTATTTGAAAGAAAAATATACTAAAAAAGTAAAGAAGATCCCACAACTACCCTTCCCACAGAAGCATATAAAGGGAAAGAAGGATGCGTGTTTCAAGAAGTTCTTTGACATGTTTAGAGAATTACACATTAACTTACCTCTTTTAGATATTTTGCAGGGAATGCCCAGAAATGCTATGTACTTGAGGGATGTGGTGGCTAGTAAAGTTAAGTTACAGGATGTGGAGTTTGTAGCACTCACTGAGGAGTGTAGTTTTATGGTTACTCTAAAGATACTGAAAAAGCTTAAAGACCCTGGAAAGTTCACTCTCCCCATTCAGATTGGTAACAGCAAAGTGGTTCAGGCACTTAGTGATTTAGGGGCAAGTATCAACTTAATGCCCTTATCTTTGTTCAACACATTAGGCTTGGGAAAACCTAGACCGAGCACTATGCTATTACAATTGGCAAACAAGACCATAGCCCATCCTGAAAGAGTGATAGAGGATATGCTCATAAAGGTTAGTAAATTTATTATTCCTGGTAACTTTATTATTCTAGATTTTCAACATATGAATAGGTGCCAATCATCTTGGGGCATTCATTTTTAGCGATTGGTAGAGCTTTAATTGATGTGAGAGATGGTACGCTAACAATGAGGTTAGAGGATGAAGAGGTGATTTTTGAAGTTTACAAACTGCTTAACACACTATCCCAATTTAAAGACGTATGTATGATTACTGTGATTGAAGGGGATAAGTGTTGGGTGTTGGATCTTGTTCTACAAAAGACCTCTTTGGACACCCTCATTAAGCACCCTAAGCCACAGTTACCAAAACTAGACATGATATAGATTAATGAGCCTGAAAAGGCTAAAGTTGAAAATGAGGTTGACCTTGAGAGTTCACACTTAAGAGGTCAAAAATGAATAAGAAGGTAGCCTTTAACTGTAAGAAAAAGGATGAAAAAACTTTGTTGAGTCGTAGTTGGGTCATGCTACGACACTAAATCAGGCGCTACTTGGGAGGCAACCTAAGTTAAGTAGGTATGTTTTATTTTTCAATTTTTAGTAGTTTATACTTCACATAATTTTTGTTTTTCATTGGTTCACAGGTTGATCGGAAGTCTGAGTACTGAAAACCTAAGCTAAGGATCATGGCAAAGACTGCATGTGGAGTTTGGACCCTCTTAAGGTTTAAAGATTCTGCTAGCTAGGCCTAGAGGCCTCAGGGAGTATTTATATCTTGACTTTTAAGAATACTTTGGGGAGAAAGTATATTTTTAAGTGTGGAATAGGGAAATTCCTATTTTTAGGGTTAATTTAAAATTTTAAGATTAGGAGTAACCGAGATATTCCTATTGGTGCTCTATATTACTACATGATACATGTGTTTTGGTTGTAAAAAGTATGTTGATTGTGTGAATTGCTACTTTTTAGACTCCTAGGCTCTTGTTTATGACTCTTGAACTTGTTGGCTTAAATTTGAATCTATTTTTTGGTTGAGAGTCTATGATGATCCTACGAGAGTAGAGCATGTGCCATGTGCGTTTGAGGTATTGTATATTCCTTGTTGCATGTGATATCTAGAACTTGCCTGATATGTGTGCAAATCCCAATAAAGAGTGTGTGTTTAGGAGATGATTAGGCATTTCTTTGATAGCCTTATTTTATACTTTCTTTTTAACCTACCCTTGTGCATAATCCTAATCAATCCCATTGAGCCTTTAGCATTTTATTTGGTAGACACATGTGTATCTTAATCCCTTCTTTGATAAATCTTAATATAATCCAAAGCTTCTAAGCTCTTTAGTGTAACTTTACTGAGTTAAAAAGTGTTCAATTAAAGAATAAAAAGTTGAAATTGAATCCCTAAAGTGATAGTTATTAGTGTGAAAAAAAAAAGAATTATTAATGTATTGTGGTGGGGAGTTGAGTAATGAAAATAATAGAAATTTGTTCAAATTAAATGAGTTGTGCATAGAATCCTTCCACCATAGTGTATGTAAATGATCTTAATAAGAGGGGGTGAAAACAAAAGAATAAGGAAGACAAAAGTGGTGTAATTTGGTTGTTGGAGATTGGTTTTAATTGTATAATATAGTGTATTAAATCACTTAGAGAAGAGAGTCACTATTCAAAAATAGTTCCTACTCGTCCCTTAGCCGACATTACTTCATGAAAAGTTCTATTTGATCTTAATCCTAGCATTCTGATTTAGTGGAGTACTGCACTAAGGGCAAGCTTATGGTTCATTGTTTGTAACTTGTGAATTCATTGTTAGAGTGAGTAAAATTGGATTCTTGAACCCATTATGTTATAAATTGCATAATTATAAGTGATTATGGGTAACTCTCTTGTTGTGAAAGGCACATATTTAGTTAATGTGGGTGATTTGTATGATGTCCTTGATTGAACAATATTCATAAGTTTGCCACTTGTTGAGTCAATTCTTGAGGCAAGGATGTTTTGGAGTAGTGTTCATGAGCTATCAATTGTATTTATAACATTCTTAGTGTAGAAACTTGCATTTTGTGTAGTCATTCTAATACTACCTTGAATGTTTTGCATGTAGTGAAAGTGAAAAGTCTTTCAGGTTTTGATGCTTATAGTGAAGAGTTTTTTTAGGACAAACAAGTATTTAAGTATGGGGTGGTGATGTTGGGTGTATTTATAGTGTTACTATTCTAGCTTATTTAGCCTTATTTTGAGGATAATTCATGTGCTTTATCTATGATGATGATTCAAACAAGCATATAAGTGTTCAAGGACATGATTACAGTGGTTAAAAGTGTTTTCACATAAGTTTGTACTTAATTGAGTCATTTAGAGTTCAATAGAGGAAACTAGTTTTACTAGCTTGAGCTAGTTGTCTGTCTAGTACGTCTCGTGGGATTCTAATGTGTTTAAAGAGTTCCAATTGGTTTAAATTTATACTTATGAGGGGAATAACTTGCTAGTAATGTGCAAATTTCAATTTGATTAAGACAAGAGTTGGAACATAAAGTTTAAGATTATCGTGGAAGCCTAGTCTTAGCTTGTGTTTTTGATTTATCGTTATGGATATTGTGTTGTTTTGATCTGTAATCGATAGTGTGTGATTATGTAGTAATATTTGTGAGCTGATTATGGTGATATATTAATGATGTAAAGGCTGGAAATACATTAAAAAAGCATGAGACAAAGATTGGACGACCAACACTTAACCAAAATATTGGAGGCTAATTCCATTGAACTAACGCGATATAGATGCGAAACACCACTCCTTTGATGAGATTGCCAATGCCCCACATTGCTTATTTCATGTAATACCGAAGGCGACATGCCACTCCCTCTAATGAAGTACCCAACGCACCGAACCACTTATTCCAAGCACGGCCAAAAGTGCAATTCATATCCTACACGGCTTAGGCTTATATTCTTCTATAAATACCAAAACTTGTACACGTTATTTACAATGTTGGAACATCTTGAACAATTGAGGAGGCTGATCTAATTCTCTTTTTAGGTTTTTCATTCTTTAATTTAGCTCTTCTAAGTTTTCGATCATTCATACAATTAATTGGATGATTATTATGACTATGAATGGCTAAACACTCCATATCTAAAGTTATAGGTAAGAACGTGATTACTATCATTTTATATTAAGTTTGTTTGATTTTCTTATCATTATTCGTTGTGTGTTCATTCTTGTTTTAACTATTTTGAGGCTTTATCAACCTCAGAATACATCTATTGTCAACCTTGTGATCTTGGGAGAGGGAATAGGGAGATAGAACGTGGGGATGAACAAAGTATCATTTATATTCTTTTATGAAATAAGGAATTCAAATTAGCATTAAGACAGGGATGTACATAGAAGCCTTACTTGATTCGCATGTAGGATGATAGCTTAAAGAACTTAATTGGATTATTATATCCCCGCTTAACGATGTAGTTGTAATGTCCAAATTAGGTAAATGATTAGAGGTCGGGAGACCATGATCATGCTATTAACCCTACCAACCAACAACCAAGATAAGTAAGTTAATGAATGAAGTTCAATAACATAGTATTCAATTAACCCTACCTTTATTTTATGCGTTGTTTACTTTACTTGCAAGTTATAATATTCAAAACTCTATTTTTGTTACTCTTGCATAAATTGAATCTAAATTGTGAACTAAAATTGGATAGTTGTTGGAATAAGTCCCTGTGGGATCGATATTCAGCTTTCTTGAAGGCCACTATATTGCTTGGAAGACCACATACACTTGTGTAAGCACTTGGTTGCTGTCAATTGGCTATCTTGTTATATGTTCGGAATTTATCAGACTCTGGGTATATGTTGGTTGGTTGGATTGGGTTTCGAGGTGGTCTTTGGTCCTAGTTGGACTTGAGATGCTCAATACGACAAGGCCCCAGTTCGGGTTGTTTCACTAAGGTAAGCTTGCCTCAACCATTCTAGTAATTTCCCCTGGATTTTCCCTTTTGTTTTTATCCAAATCCATGGTAAATTCTTAGAAATTACGGCCTTAAATTCCTAAACTTTGAGGGCTAATTTGAGACCCTATTTGTGTTCTATTTATGCTCAAATTTTGAGCATACATTCCTTATCCTTCGTGGGACCTTATGAAGGGTTCAATTTTGGATTCCATTTTTGGGACCCGCAAGCCTGTTCTTAACCCAAACTTCCTCTGCATCTTTAATATAGAGATATAAGTCTCAGTTTACTTCTAATTACGTTTAGATTATGATTTTTAGAGCATGGCAACATTTTCAGATTAGGGAGTAAAGATTGAGGTTTTATAGATGACTCAAGGACTTATGATTCAGCATCGAGGTAGGATTCTATCTACTATACTTCACAAGATGATTTGTTTTATAAATTGCATGTAAATGTGAATTGTAAGATTGATTATGGGTAGAACACCATAACTTAATTTTGTTATTGAAGTTTGGTGATTAGATGAGTGGTTTGACCCTTAAGAAGAAATTTTTAATTGCTCATGTTCTAGATGGAATTCCTATCTTAGGTGTAATTATAGGTTATGTACCATCTAGAATTGAATTTAGATACTTTAGCCTAGTTCGGGGTAGAAATTGCAAAAATATGGATTTTGAGGATTAGAGGTGGGTTCCTCCGACCCACCTTAGGTCAAGGATTGTGTTAGACTTTGTGAAGTTGTATATGCATGTTAGACATAGTTAAGACTATTGAGCCTTTAGTGTAGGTAATTCAAGACATGGTGAATGGTGGTGGTTTTCCTAGATTAGGATTTATGGCTTATAGATGTGATGTGCCTTCTAGATATGAGATGGCTTATGGATATGATTATTGATATGGGTTCACAAAATAAAAGTGGGCCTAAGGCCATGATTATGATGTTGTATTATTCTTGACACATAATTAGGTCCAAGGCCGTGAGTATTATATTTGTCGGATTTTAGGTAATGGTTTCTCATTGTAAAGGACATGGCTAAAGTTTGTAGATATATTAATGTTTATAGATACATTGTTTCAATATTGGTGATGGCATGCATAGATTTTGTACATTCATGATCACTAAATACGGTAAATGGTATGATACTAATTAAAATATGATTTTACTATTGTTTTTTCTAAAAGGGATTAAAGCCCATTTTCACCTTAAAACAGATTTATTCATAATGGAAATAGTACCATCTAAATAGATGACTTATGTGTAATGAAATTGAAAATGATTTTTTAATGATTTGACTGAGAGAAATTTTAGTCAATTCGTTTGATATTACTATTTACTCTATTATTGAGAGATTTTGACTCCTTTCCGCACCTTTATGGTAATTTAGTCCTGGAGTTTAGCCCAGGCAATGAATTTATGAATTTACACTCTTTTAGACATGGATTTTGCCGTTCACTTATATATATACATATATCTCTAGTAATGATCATATGTGTTTTGGGTCAAGCTCAAAGATTAATGTTGTATTAATGATATGAGTTTTGAGTCAAGCCCAATGACTAATAATAGTGATTATGGTGAGGATATTGATTATAATGTTGATGTTATACATACATCTACTGGTTAATATGTAAATATTGTTTATAATATTGATGTTATATATACATATCTATAGGTTAAAGCCTGGATACCGATAATAATGTTAATGATGATATAGTTGCTAAGATATTATGAATTCATCTAGCATTTATTCAATCTTTTGCATTTCTTATCACCAATATGCACTTATATCTATAAGCCTTATGAGGGGTTACATCGGTATAGGTGATGAGTAAGGCTTATGGTATGTTATTTGTTGTTTAGACCTTTTGAAGCCTATGATGGTGCAGATTCATCAAAGGCTCGATTAGGTATTTTTTCCCAAACTAGCTAGTTACTTGCATTATCAATGCTATGGTAATTATTATTATAATTATTGTTATGGTTAGTTTGTGGCAACTTGTTTAATGATTTGGTATCAAGATTTGTGGTATGATTTTCATTCTTTTATTTTATGATTATATTACTATGAATGATTATCTCATGATTAGGCATATGGATTTAAAGCTCTGAGTATACTACCACTAATTCCTATTATAATTATGAGGTGCTAAGATACTAGTCTAATGGTTGAGGTTGTACCTCAAGTTAACCTTATATATATATATGTGTGTGTGTGTGTGTGTGTGTGTGTGTATATATATGTATATATGTATATATATACGTATATATATGTATGTATATCTATCTATATGTAGCTAGGACATTGTTGTATATATCTTCCTTCCTTCATTTATTCAGATTGTATATTTATTTCTTGGCCTTGTATGCTATTATATATCCTACTCTCACCCTTTATCCACACTTTAGCTAGTGATATATGGCAATGTTGAGATTCCTAAGTATTGTTAGAATAAGATAGTTAATCCTTAATACTTCCTTAACCTTACTATGTTACTTTCTTGGATATGTGTAGGATTGTTTATCCTTATATTTTCATTGGCTTTACTATATGGTTTTTGGATATTTAGGTGTAGTTTCCATTTCGATTTATTTGTTATATCTATTTCCATTATCTTTGGAGCTCAGTCAGCAGTTGCCTACTGAGTACCATGTATTTGACACTTAAACTTTTGTAGCTTGCAGATTATAGTATGGGTTATCACCAGTGTTGTGTGCATTGTACAAAACAACCATGGTTCATATGCATTGAATGAGCTCCTGACATTTGGAGTATTACTTTCCTTCTTTTCATGTACTAGACTAGTCGTTATGTTGTATTCAGAGATGGGTTTTATCAGTATATTCCCATGGTACTTTATTTTGTATATTGGTTATGTTAGAAGCTCTTGTCCAAATACAACCAAGTTTTTGGACTATTTGATGTATGTTAGTTTTTTACTAGATTTATTTTCCATTCTTTCCTTCATTGAATTGGTAGTATATTACCAGTAGTTTTGGAGTATAGGTTGCCTTGCCTACTAGTGGATGATCGTAGGCTCCATAATGACCTTAGAAATTAGGTCGTGGCTTATTGGCATCAGAGCCTAGGTTCACTAGTATTGGTACAAGAGCTTAGTGTCTAGTAGACTCTTGCAGATCGGTGCAGAGATGCCTGTAACATATCTTTGGGATGCTATAGGGCATTCTTATAAAATTCATTTCTTAGCTCTTTTTAGTATTTATAATTCTATGAGCCTAAATCACATTCTTTGACTCTATTCTATCCTAAATAGATGATGTAAGATCATTCATAGATGTAGATGTGACTTTAGCATGCATTTCTAGAGTTTTAGTGCAGCGTCAGAACAGAGAGTCAGTGATGGATGTCGATGGTCTTAAACTTCAGCTAAAGGATTTAGGTCTAGTTCTGGTTCTGGTAGAGCTCATGACTACTTCATCCCTTTAAGGTTCAGTATTAGGGATACTAAGTCTTTTTGCAGATCCCTCATCACTAGGAATGGAATCCGATTCATCGAGTAGTTCTCAAGCCATAGTTGGGTTTGTTGGTGTTTATTAGGGTTCATTATTGATTTTTGATTATGAGATTGGGTTTCTTTAATGGGCCAGGCATATTCCCACGCTATATCCAATGGTGCATGGATTTATTAGAAGGTTAGCATTGCCATTCCATTTAGTATTAGAGCACTTAATAGTAGTTGGGTCTTCCTTCTCTTAGGTTTTGGATCATGTGTGGTCCATAGAAAGAGCATTTATTAAGACTTATAGAGATAGTGGCAAGGGTCCATGTCACCAATTCAATGCAATTAGTCCTATTCAGGAGTAAGGATCCTTCTGGTGGAGGTCAGCTTCACTTACAGTCTATCGATTCTATGCATGTAGTGTTTTAGATTATGGGTGGCTCTCAAGTTAGTCATGGTGATCATAGCAGGTAGAGTTCTCATTGAACCTTGCAGAGTATTTGGTATGGATTATTAGGCATGGCAGTCGTTTTGGATCAATAAGGCCAATATTTTGGAGTATTATGAGAGCTTGTTTTAGTTGTGGTGAGAGAGGACATTGGTCTAGAGAGTACTCCGGATATGAGTTGGTTGTTTAAATAAAGTTGGCATGAATTCCCCATCATCCTAGAGATCCTGAGGTAGGCTATGATAGTGAGAAAGATAATTGTGTTACTAAAGAGTGCTCTCAGCATTAGTTGGCCATCCATTTAGGCTTAGTTTTTGTTTCTAGGTTAGGGATTCAAGAGTTTACTTCGACTGCAAAGAGATTAATTATTAGCCTAGAGACTGTCCCTAATATTGGATTACTAGTCAATTGGCTCATTCAGATAAGCCTAGTGATATTGTGGCACCTTCAGTTAGAGATAATGCCCTTGGCATCTAAGTTTATATTTCAGTAGATCGGTTTGAGTTTGAACCCATGAAGATTTATTATACATTAGACTCACCAGGCATATGCAGGTTTCACCATGATAAGTTGTAATGCCCCATAATTTGGGCTATAATATAGACTATGATTTTAATGTGTTGCTAATCCCGAAGCCATAAAATCCTATGCCAATACGGCATGTTAATTATTGTGTAGCATGTGAATCCGATCAAGCTTGAATTTAGACCATAGAGGTCCTTCAACTCAAGGATGAGTTGGAACCATTTCAATCGACTAAGTTTTCGTGGATGTTGTAAAGTGTGTCAGCTTCTTTCGACCATAACTCTTTGTATATGTTGAATTAGGGAACCTGCTATGTGTCAAATGATAGGTATTCGAGTTAGCTTTCCAACGATACCAATCTGACCAAAATCCGACACCCGAACAAGAAGTTATGACTTTTCAAAGTGATAAGCGACGCCTAACCAATCGCCCATGGCCACTGGAAAACATAGGCGATACCCTAGGCCGCGCCTATGTAAACATAGGCGATAGCCTAGGCGGTGCCTATATGAATATAAGCAATGGGATGGGCGGCGCCTATATAAGGAATTCTGGTGATTTAAATACTCCGTGTTGAGGACAAAGTGGTCCTTTTCCACCTTTACTTAGCCCTAAAACACGAGATTTAGTTCCAAGGACCCCAAAATACTTATTCTTTCATCAAAAGTGCTCAAGATTCTCCTTAGGGTTTCAAAATAATAAAAAAATCCAAATGTTTCAAGATTTGACCGTAGGTTTTCAAAGATAATTACATATTTGGATTCATCAATCTGCAAGCTTCAAGAAACACCTATTATCCTTGGAAATAGAGGTACGTGGGGTTATCCAAAAATCTCATGGGTGTAGTGTTTATGAATATGCATGCTTTTAAATGGGGATTTTCAATCAAATGCTAATATCTTGCTTTCAATACGATTTCTAAGTCATTTTCTTTATGTCATGGGAATTGTTTGCCACTTCAATGGTTGAAACCATGCATATGTGATTTGAGATTTTCCATGGAAGTTTGATAAATATGAATGATAAATTGTTTTCAAATTCTTATGATAATGTTTCGATACTCCATATTATATTGTGATCAACAAAAGAGAGCATGAATTTAAAATAAATATTGCTCACCACTTATAAATGATGAAGCACCTTGGTATTTACATGATTATGCATATGTGGATGTGATATTGATGACTTGCAAGTCGGGTATGATGATACCCTACAGAATACGACATGTGATTGAATAAGGTGAAATTTGAATGCATTGATTTTACATGAGAAAGGTGGATGCCCGAAGAAGGCGTTTGAGACACAAGGGCTCATCGCTGGAATAACGTGTTTGCCGACACGAAATATTGGTACCAGGCTAAGAGATCTGTGTACTTGACTTCATGTTATTCCCAAACTGGGACTATAGGTAGGAGCCCGAGCCAAGTGATCTTGGGCACTACCATTGGGTTGAGACACCATGCTGTGTGGTCTTGAGTGTCTGTCTCTCACTTATACTCTAACCTCGGCGGCAACCGGGGTTTGACAGTTGATGTAAATTATGTAGGGTATTCTATCTAGCTCAGTTGCATTTCATTATTGTTGATAAAAACTATTGCATTACACCCATGTGCTTTCAAATGATTTGATACGAAATTGCTTTATAATGGCTCTCAACTATACTTTGTAAAAATATTATGTTTTGTTTTGATATCTCTACGTGCCAGTACTTTTGTGCTGACCCCCTCCCCTCTCCAACCTCTCAAGTTCAGAGGCCCAGTCTAGGGGTCAAGAGAATCAGTAGAACTTTCAGACAGAGCTGTAGAGACAAGTGGTGAGCCTTCTATGTTTTGGAAGGTCTTATGTCCTCTAGTCCTTTTACCTTATATTCAGTTTTTGGGTCTACTGGGGGCCTTGTCCCAGTTTTCAGATAGACATTGTTTCAGTCATTTGTTAGAGATTTTCGCAGACAGTTTTCCAGAGGATAATTGATGTTGAGGGAACATTACCTCCCCGTTATTGTCTGTTTTCATATTTATGACAATGTTTCCAAATTATTGTATTTTTTCCGCATTTCTTTGATCATATGAATTAGGTGCATGATTTCCAGACAGATAAGGGTGTTTTGGGCCTCAATGGTTCAAAATGCTCATCACGGCCAGGCCCTGGTTTGGGTCATGACAAACTTGGTATCAAAGCACGGTTCACGGTCCCATGATGTCTGTAATATAGCGTCGGGTAGAGTCTTGTTTATGGATATGTAGTACACCACACTTATAAGCAGGAGGCTGCTAGGCGTTTAGGAAATATTTCCCTTCATTGTGATTTAGTTCGTGCTTCAGAGTCTGAACTGTCCCCTAATCAATAATCACTTGTGTTTCAGAAACACAGTTATGCCTCCACGTCATATCATCGATCAAACTGCTCAGGCAGATGAGGTCCGTCCCACCCATAGGATGCGGACACAGTTGGTAGCCAACCAAGCTCAACGATCGAAAGATGTTGGGTCTACATCTGTTACATCTGAGGCTACTAGGGTCGGACATTTCATGAAGATGAACCCACCTAAGTTCACTGGCATCAAGGTGGAGAAAGATCCACAGGAGTTCGTGGATGAGATGGAAAAGATCTTTAAGGTGATGCATGTGGATGAGGTTGAAGGGGTGGATTTAGCAACCTATTAGCTCAAGGACGTTGCGAGTCAGTGGTATGCCGACTGGAAACATGAAAAAGGTGAAAGTGTTGAGCCCACAGTTTAGGGCGAATTTGTGGAAGGCTTCCTTAATGGATTCTTTCCTCTGGAGTTGAGGGAGGCCAAAGTGTAAAGTTTATAAATCTAAAGCAGGGCAGTATGAGTGTCCAGGAGTGCACTATGAAGTTTAATAAACTATCCTGCTATGCACCAGAGTTGACTAGTAATATGAGGGCCCGAATGAGAAAATTTGCATCTAGCCTTACTGATGACCTGGTACTTGAGTGTCAGGGAGCTATGTTGAATAAGGAGTTAGACTTTGCTCGACTGACTATTCATATACATCAAGTGGAAGAGAAAAAGAAAAAGATTGCTGAATCTAGAGAGAAAGACAAATAGGCTGAGAGAGCTAGATCTACGAACCAACACCAGAGTCAGCCGCAGAGTGGTAACTGGGGTAATAAGTGGTCGAAGAAGAAGAAGTTTTAGAATAATGCACAGTCAGCAACCAGCGCCCCAGCAACCAGACCACCGACAGACAAAAAAACTCAGAGTTTGTAGACGCCTCATGGGTCCAAAGCTCTAGGTACACAGTCTCAGGGTAGTGTGGCCCAATAGCATCGTACTCATCCGCGGTGTGAGATTTGCGGAAGGAATCATCTAGGGAAGTGCTAGTTTGAGTTGAGAAACTGCTATACTTGTGGAAAAGTGGGTCACCTTCAAAGAGATTATCCATCTTCTAGAATAAATATGGGGGAGGGGGGCCGAAGGGGTGGGGGGCTAAGTCTCAAGCCGCCTTGATAGCTCCTTTTCCTAAGGGTGCCCCTTCAGCTACCGGAAGCGGTCGCAACTGGTTATATTCTTTGACTAACCGCCAGGAGGTAGAAGCTTCACCAGATGTTGTCACCAGTATGTTACGAATCTTTTCTCGTGATGTTTATGTATTGCTTGATCCCGGGTCTACTTTATCTTATGTGACCCCTTATGTGGCTGTTGGTTTCGGGTTTGAGCCCGAAGTTATTGTAGAACCCCTCTCTGTTTCTACTCCTTTAGGTGATTCTGTTGTTGCTAAAAGGGTATATAGAAATTGTGTCATGTCTATTCATGGTAGGGAAACTGTGGAAGACCTTATAGAACTGGATATGATAGACTTTGATGCCATCCTTGGGATGAACTGGCTCCATTCTTGTTATGCCACCCTTTATTACAGAACTCGAAAGGTCATTTTTTCTTTCTCGAATAAGACACCAGTTGTTTGGGCAGGGAGTTCTGTGGAACCTAGAGGTCACTTTATCTCTTATCTTAGAGCCCGAAAGCTTATCTCCAAAGGTTGTATGTATCATCTAATCTGAGTAAAAGATTCAAAAGTTGGAAACCTACCTCTGTATTCAGTCCCTGTAGTGAATGAATTCCCAGAAGTCTTTCCCAAAGATCTCCCAGGGATACCCCCTGATAGGGAGATAAATTTTGGCATTGATGTGTTTCCAGACACTCGTCCTAGTTCAATTCCGCCATATAGAATGGCTTTCATGGAACTAAAGGAGTTAAAGGAACAGCTTGCAGACCTCCTAGACAAAGTTTTATTCGTCCTAGTATTTCCCCATGGGGTGCACCCGTGCTCTTTGTGCGAAAGAAGGATGGGTCCCTTCGGATGTGCATAGACTACCGTCAGCTGAATAAGGTCACGATTAAAAATAAATATCCTCTTCCTAATGGTGTAAAGATAAATGTTTTATTGATGACTCAAGGTCTTGCAGTTTGGCGTCGAGGTAGGATTCTGTCTACTCTACTTCACTAGATGATGTGCTTTATATATTGCATGTAAATGTGAATGTTAAGAATAACAATGGGTAGAATACCATAACTTAGTCTTGATTATTAAAGTTTGGCAATTGGATGAGTGAATTGACCCATAAGGTGAAATACTTATTATACTACTAAGATCGTATTGTTTTCTTTATGTATTAAGCTAATTAATAGAATGATTATGATATTATGCTAGATTTAGGATGTTATTTAGGTGTTTGAAGCGTCATTAGTCTGATTAGCCTTATTTGAACTGTTTAACTTTTTTGAAACTGTAATTTAGGTGGAGTTGACATAATAGCTCCTGTTGTAGGTGGAATTCCTATCATAGGGCTATTTATAGATTATGTACCATGTAGAAGTCAACTCAGATAACTTAGCCTAGTCCGGGTAGAAATTTCCTAGATATGGATTTCAAAGATTAGAAGTAGGTTCCTCAGGCCCACGTTAGTCCAAGACTTGTGTTAGACTTTATGGACTTATTTACGCATGTTAGAAAAGTTGAGACTATTGAGCCTACAGTGTAGGTTACTTCGTGACTTAGAGAATGGTGATGGTTTTCCTAGATTATGACTTATGCCCTGTAGATATAATATGCCTCCTAGATATCAAATGGCTTATAGATATGATTATTGATATGGGTTCCAGATATGTATGTGGGTCTAAGGTCATGATTATAATGTTGTAGTTATTCAAGACACATTATTGGGCCAAAGTCCACGGGTATGATATTGGTTAGATTTTGAGAAATGGTAAAAGGATGTGGCAATAGTTTGTAGACGTACTAATGTTTATGATAACATGGTTTGAATACCGGTGATGGCATGCATAGAATTGTTACAATCATGATCACTAAATACTTTAAATGGTACAATTCCAACTAAAATATGATTTTACTACTATTTTACCTATAAAGGGATTAAATAGCACTTTTCGCCTTAAAAATAGATTTATTCATAAGGGGAATTGTACCATCTAAATGGATAACTTATGTTTAATGAAATTGAAAATGATGTTTTAAAGATTTGATCAAAAAATATTCCGATATATAAGTTTACTAATATTTAATCTAGTTATGAGAGATTTTGATCCCTTTCTACACCTTTAAGATGATTTAGTCTCGGAGTTTACCACAGGCAATGAATTTATGGATTTATACTCTTTTAGCCACAAATGGTCATGCAATTATATATATATATATATATATGGTATTGCTAATATGAGTTCCGAGTCAAGCACGATGATGGATGATGGTATCGATGCGGGTCAAGCCTGACAATCGATAATATTGATATTGATGATGTTGAGGATATTGATTATAATATTGATGTAATATAAATATACATCTATCGATTAAAGTCTGTATATTGATTATAATATTGATGATAATATAGTCGTGAAGATATTATGGATTCACCTCGCATTCATTTATGCATATGTATTTCCTATCACTAATATGCACTTATATCTACCAGCCTTATGGGGTGTTAGATGGATATAAGTGATGAGTATGGCTTGTGTTGTGTTGTATGTTGATCTATAAGCCTTATCAAGGGTTGCATAGATATAAGTGATGAGTATGGCTTATGGTGTGTTGTATGTTGATTGGACCTTTCTAAGCCTATAGTGGTGGGGATTTATAAAGGGATTGTTTATGTATTTTTTTCCCAGAGTAGCCGGTTACTCGTATTGTTATTGCTATTATTATTATTATGATCATTTTTATTGTTGGTTTGTGGCAACTTTGTTAATGATTTGGTACCGAGATTTGAGATATGATTCGGGTTCTTTTATCATACTATTATATTATTATGCCTGATTATCTCATGATTAGTCGTATGGATTATGAAGACCTGATTATACTAGCACTAGTTAGTGTTATAACTATGAGGTCTTAAGATTCTAGTCTGATGGTTTAGGTTGTACCTTGAGTTCACGTTGTTTACATATATATATATATATATATATATATATATATATCATTATGTACCTAAGGTATTACCGAATATCCCTTGCTTCCTTTATTTATTCAGATTGTCTATTCATTCCTCGGCCTTGTATGCTATTACATATCCTTATTTCACCCTTTATTCATACTTTGGCCAGTGATATATGGTATTGTGTTGAATTCCTGAATATTGCTGGAATAGGATAGATCATCCTTATACTTTCTTAGCCTTATTATGTTAGTTTTTTGGATCAGAGTGGGATAGTTTATCCTTATATTCTCACTAGTTCTACTATGTGGTTGTTGGACATTTAGGTGTAGTTTCCATTTATGTTTATATGTTATACTTATTTGCAGAATCTTTGGAGTTCAGTTGGTAATTTCCTACTGAGTACCGCGGGTTTGGTACTCAAACTACACTTCTGCATTCTTTAGATCATATTATGGGTTATAACCAGTGTTGTGTTCATTATGCGGAGCAACCATGGTTTGGAGGTATAGTGGGAGCTCCTAACTTTAAGAGTATAACTTTCATCCCTATTATGTACTAGACTAGTCTTTATATTGTATTCAGAGAAGTGTTGCATCAATATATTCCCTTGGTACTTTATTTTGTATTTTTATTATGTTAGAAGTTTTTGTACCAGTTCTACCAGATTTTGGGACTATCTTATGTATGTTAGTTATTTACTACATTTATTCCGCATTCTTTCCTTCATTCTTTTGATAGTCCATTACTAGTAGTTTAAGACTCTGAGCTGACCTGCCTACTAGTGGGCTATAGAAGGTGTTATCATGACCTGAGAAATTGGGTCCCGAAAAATTAACCCTTGGGTAATGTTGTAGACCATAAATGAGAGTAGAATTAGTGGGTTTGACTTCCTAAGGTATTTATTTGAAGAGCAGTTATTAGTTACTCTTATTATTATTATTATTAGATGATTTAGCCTTCAAAAATATGAAGAAGAATGATGATCATCCATGGCATAACTTACTTGTTACAGAAATTTGGTGCTCAATTACGTTATGATTTATGAGTTTTAGACTATGGTTAGTAATCATATCCATAATGTAGATTTGACAGAAAATATCATGCTTAGGCCAGTGAGCTCGAAGCTAGGGATATAAAATATTGAATTAATCTAATAAATGCTTGATTGTGTATTATCATATTCTGTATGAATTCTTAATGGGTGTTGTTTTTATAGTTTTTCCATTGGTGGACCAAGTTATATTATGGTTGTTGTTGTGGGTTCCTTCATTTAACATAAATATGATGTTTCTTGATATATAAAGAATACTTATTTGGTCTAGTTACTTTACATATATTTTGGGACTCTTGTCGAGAGAGACATGGTTTGTTGACTTGGATATGGTTAGAGCCATGGTTTGTTTATTTAGTTATGGTTAGAGTCAGGATTGTTGACATGGTCATGGTTTTACTTGACTTGTTGTCTCTTGACTTGTACTAGAGTGAAGATGTAGAGTTACTTAAAAAGGCTAAGTGTCATAAACACGAGGTACTTATCATAATATGTGTTCATAGTTATATTTGTTACAGGGTGATGATTATTGGTTTTCATTTACCATTGAGGCTAATTAATGTGTAAGTGAAATAGATTGACTTAATAACTACTAGGGCAAAACAAGTGAGTTAGTATGGATGACACTTGATATGAAGGTGATGAATCAATGAGAATAAGAATGGAAATACTCTTACATAAAACAAGGGAGATAGATATCTAAAGTTGATGAAAGTGTTATGAATAAAATAGTTATATAAGTTGTTTATTTTCATGATTTCTATATTGTGTTTACGTGATATAACCCTAGTTGGCCTATCATACCTGCCAGTATGTGTTGTTTGTACTATTACTACTCTTGCTACACACTTTTTGGGGTATAATCTAGTTGCGGAATCAAGAATGTTTCATAGATGATCTTGATAGTGATCTCTAGTAGCTTTTACTATAGTCATTCCTGGAGGAAGTTTTGTCCAATTTTATCGTTCTTAATTTAAAATCTCTTGTACCTGCATAGACTAGGTCCTTGTGTAGTTTTCATTTTTCGCCATTATATATTGTAAAATATTTTGTATTAAGAATTTGGTATTATGTTACTTAATTTAATACCTCCTCATTTATTATTGAAAGAATGGTAAAATAATCTTCTATCTAGGTGGATTAGAGGCGGTGCCCTCTCGATCCAGTAATTTGAATCATGAAAACTTGGGATCATAAAAACTTCATCAAAGCTTCATAAGATATTTAATATAGATCTAGAGATTGTCGTGTTTTAACGAAATCCCATTTTAAAGATGACAAACCCATAGTAGCTTCATATGTCTTCATCGACACTCTAGTAGAATCTTCAATCTTCAAAAATTGTTGATGTGCATTTTCCCCTTAATAATAGCTTCTACGTTGGCATTTTTTTTTCTAATGAACCAATTATTTGGTTGTTCAACGATTACAGCTTCATGCCAATACAACATGCTTACTACACAAAATTTGTAAGCTTGCAGACTGCAGTGGTCCACCCTAGCTATAAACAAGATTTATAAAAATGCTAAGTTGATAGGTATCATCATTTTAACCTCTTTTAGCTTGTACAAGTAGCTACATTACATTACTAAGTAAATTCTAAGAACTTGCTTAAACCAACTATATGAATAACTTTCAATTCATTTTAACCCATTGGATGGATAGGTCTTCATGATTAAGCAGGAGTTATGGTATCACTTAATCATTTATAGGTGCTACTTTCCATTCGTTGCATCCACAAAAATGCATAGGTTTGAGAAGTTAACAATAATCATATATCTTTTGAAGGAAACATTCTTCAACTTCTACTTAAGAAACAAGTTTTTCAAATACATCTTTTCTTAAAGTGATTAGGTTTATGGTGTAATGACAACTTTCTCATCTATAAACCATTTTCCTCATAATCTCTTCTTATGGTACTTTTATTCAATCATCAAAATACTCATTACTTCTAAACAGAAAAAGTTTCCTTTATGATAAGAACCTTTTATCTATAAACCAATCCTATAGCATATGAGTGCATGTCATGACCCAATTTCTAAGGTAATAATGGCACCTGTTATGTCCTACCAGTACGTAAGCCAACCCATAGTCCAAAAAAGCTAGTAACAAACTACCAAGAGAAATGAAAGGAAAAATGTAGAATAAATATAATACATTACTAGTATATAAAAGACAGTTCCAAAACCTAGTGGAATCAGTACAAGAGCTTCTTATATATCAAGAGCACAAAATGAAATACTAAATAAATATACTTGTGCAACCTATCTCTGACTACAACATAGAGATCATCCAAATAAATAAGAGTGAGAATAGTACTACTCTGAATGCCAGGAGCTCAGCCTAAATCCTTGATCCATAGTTGCTCCACATGACTCACACAATAATGATGATAACCCGTACTAGAATTTGTAAGGTGCAGAAGTGTAGTATGAGTACCAACACATGGTACTCAGTAGGAAAATGTTGAAGAATATCTAAATATAATATAATATAAATAACATATGAGTGAGGATGTAAACTACAGCCAAATATCTAAGAAACTAACATAATAAATTTAAGGAGAGAATAAGAATAAACTATCCTATTCTAACCATACCCAGGAACCTAAGAAATATAGTAGTATACAAGGCCAAGAAATGGATATACAAAATGAGGAAATAAATGAACAGAGGGATATACAATAATACTATATCTACATGTATATATATAGAGAGAGAGAGAGATATGTATATATTTACATATAAATAAGACTAACTCAAAGATATAACCTAAGGTAGTCATACTTTCATTGTAAGGCTTTCTAACAATAATAGGAACTATTGTTAGCATAATCACAGCCCATAACCATAATGTCTAACCATGAGATAGTTATCCATGATAAAATAACTATAAGATAAAGGAATTAAAATCATACCTTGAATCTTGGTATTAGTCCATAATCATCATACCATGAACTTACAATAATAATAATAAATATACAGTAATCGGCTAGTCCGAACAAACAATAGCTAAATCAGGCAACATGTCCTGAAAGGTCCAAAAACCACACAACACACAACAAGTAGCATTCATAACCTATACCTATGCAATCCCCAATAAGGCTGATAAATATAGGAACCAAACAATATACTAGAGATAGGTAATGCACATGCAAGAATGAATGCAATGTGAATATCTAATGCCATAATCAATCCACGTGCTATAATGTAACAAGTGTATACACCTCCTCAAGATTAAAGACTCATAAAGGCATGATCTATGATTACCTAGCTTCTCCAGAATGACGACTCGTGAATGAAGGGGCATCTAGGAGGTTTGGGAGTACCCGTATACACCGACTTGGTCCCGATCCAAAATTTCCAATAATCCCCATCATTAGCAATCGACTTCATCAAATTCTAGATAAATGTATAATAATAAATGCACAGATTCAAACTGGGAAGAATGAGTTTAAGTTAATGAATTCATAGTCTAGGGTAAAATCCGAGACTAAATTATTATAACAGTAAAGAAAAGGTCGAAATCTCTCTCGATTAAAGTAAATAGTAGTGATTAAACCATGGACCAAAGTCTATCTAGGTCAAATCTCTAAATCATTATTTTTAATATCATAAACTCATAAATCATTCATTAAGGCAGTACGATTCCCATTATGAAAGATCTATTCTAAATGTGAAAAGTGGAAATAATTCTCTTTTTAGGAAAAACAATAGTAATACTATATTTTTAGTTGGAATCATACCATTTAGTGAGCATGAACGTACCAAATCTATAAAATTCCATCACGAGTATCAAAATAATACAATTTTAAGCATTTAAACATCCATAGACTATGACCACAACCTTTACAAGGATAATTCACACACCCAGAGTCCAACTAATATCATCATCACGGCCTTGGGCCCAATAATATACAACCTACATAACCATAACATAATCTGGGAAACTATCATAATCCAATGAGTCAAGCAGTAAACCTTATATGAAAGACTCTTAACCTCAACTATGTCTATCATGCTAGTAACCTAAGGTACTAGGATCCTACAGTCACAACAAGAATTTTAGCTTAAGGGTCCTCACACTTTTATCCCCCGAACTCATAATTTATGCTAAGTCAAGGTGTTCTACCCATAATCACATCCTAACATCCCTATCTAACATGAAACATATATAATACACTATCTCATAAAGAAGAGTAGACAAATCCTATCTCAATGCTAAACCACAAGTCCACAAATTTCCCATAAATCATCTTTCTTTTCTCAAAATCTCAAAATATGTCATGACCCAAGACTACCCCTAGTAGTAAAATAGTGCTTAAGGTCACAAGTAACACCAATCTAACCCATGATCTATCACAAGTTGTAAATACAAAAAGGAAGGTAACAAAATACTGTGTGGAAGTCATTTTTAAAAAAATCAAGAAAATAGACATCACTAGAAAACATATCTAACTATCTAACTATTCGAAAGCTACTAAATATGATGATTTGTTGGTACAGCTCCACAAATAACCCTGACTAACTGAAATAGCATGAAATAAAATACTTGGATGAATAACTATTAATATAACTAATCCTTGACTGATGAGGACTCACCAATGTTGTAGCTGAGTGGCATAGGAATGGACTACGTGTGATTTGGGAATTGAGCGTCTGAACCTATGTTATCAGACTACATAGCGCAAGAAAATAGTATGCAATAAGTGCTTTGAATATACTCGTATATAAGATGGAAAGTAGCCGATATAAATATATATTGAGCATGAATACATGAGTATGAAAAATCGAATGCCAGACGAAGTATAAAAATGTACTGAAATAATCTTAATAACTGGATGACTGAGATACTAGCACTTTGTCATGCAAAACCTGAACTTGTCATAATTTGAATAACAAAACCTAGGATTGTGGGAGCTAACTTGAACCGACATATCCCAATTTTAGCTAATAGAGGTCTAACCTATAAACCTAGTTGGATGGGTGTTAATACCGTGTAAAGGGGAGTAACAATGGCTGGCATGGATCCATTAATCAGATGTCCCAAAGGACTAGAGTATCAAGCCTAAACTGATAGGTGGCCCCTAAGAGGGTGTCAATCCTAAACTTGTCAATGACCCCTCACAACCTATGCTGGCAATGTAGTTTTAGAACTTAGGTACTAATACTAACAACTCTGCATAACTAACGGGGGAGACTTCATCCCTACATTCACTCGGTGCTGAGTGTTACTAGCAACTGACAGACTCTGAAGTTTAACTAAAACATCAACAGAATAATTATATGCTCAATTCATGGTATTCTAAAACTATTACTATATACATAACTGAAGGAATAATGAACTTGTAAATTGATACATGTTTAAAACCTTGGTATTGGGTGTTCATAACCTGCCAACACAGACAGATACAATTGATCACGAAAATGGTAAAACTGACCATAGTTGGAAAATTATGAGTTGTAACCAATATTCAATATCTAATTATAATATGTACAATAGAGATTCTAAAACATGTGAAAACACAATTCTCATACATGAACATATATTCATGGTACATAACCCAACATAACTGAGAGAGAGTTGATATAATTCATATTTAACTTTAAACTCCACAAAAGGGGAAAAAGAGTTTTAATTTGAAAATTTGTGGAATTTCTTGGGATTCAATTGGTGAAAGGGACCCATTGATGAATATCCCATATACCTGAGAATAGATGTCTTGGTAAAATCCTTGAAATTGATTTTTTTCTTAAGAAACCCTAGTTTGCTCTTGAGGAAGAAGGGAATTACTTTATTTTGCTAAGAGAAGTGATTTATAAAGTTATGAGGTATTAGGGTAGTTTTAATAAACTAATAACTATGTTGGGGTACCCAAACGATGGGGGTATAGGGTTAATAGGTGTGGACATTACCAAAAAGTCCTTATTAAAAACGTGCAGGAATTCTGTTCCCAGTCCTTAAGACTCACCTCGCAACTCATTACAACTGGTCACAAGTCATAGTCTGAGTCATAACCTGAAACCCTGAGGTATGGGGTTCTTTCTACTATGACTATGTCCTTCCACCTATGACTCATTATAACCGACTACGAGTTATTAGGTGCAATGTAGTCTGAGGCCTGATTCTTGGATCCTTTACTGGTCAGGCTATAGGTCCACACTGTCTTATTATGTTAGATTTCAAGTTGTGTAATGCACTAGAAGCCGCTGGAATGGATTCTTGGTTGAACATTGTTGTGACAACAAGTACCTCCTACCGACTCGAAATGTCTAATTACAAATCATGGAGTGGAGTCATTGTCACTAGGCTAAAATTAAAAGTTCTTTCTATTTTGACTACAAATACTCATAAGGATGCATAATATCTAATTATAGGTCATCACATGAGTCCTAGACATTGGTATTTAACTTGCACTTAAAGGGAAAATTGCATAACTTCTTTCCACATTATCAGATCTAGGTGAGACTTACAGCATTTGAAAGCCAACTTAGTGGCCTATATTTTAAGGGTTTTAGAGATTGAAAAATTTGGGTATTATGATATCTACCCCTTGGTAACATTCATCCCTAAATAGAACTATCTAAGCTAGGGTACTAGTAAAAACTGAGATCATTCACTGAACACTTATAAGCTAAATCATGAGTAATTATTTGAATTTGAAATATGACGCATGGACTGAACTAAACTCATGAATGCATGCTATGACATGAGGATAGCTAGATGAATGAGATAGAAAATAAGAGAATTAATCAATTAAGATAACCATTACCTCAAGCTAAATATTGATTCAAAGTAAAAAGATAGGTATACTTGGCTCGCATATCGGCTTATGCATCCTAAGTAGCTCCCTCAACTGAATGATTTCTCCATAGAACTTTCACTAAAGCAACTTCTTTATTCCTCAACCTACAAATCTGACGATCAAGGATCTTAATTGGGACTTCTTCACAGGAGAGACTATCTTCCAGGCCTAAAATCTCTGAAGGAACGACTATGCTTCCCTTTCTTACAAAATCTCTGCACACTTTTCACGGGAGAAATTTTCAAATACACCAAGTCACCAATAACAAAAACTCATGGCTCATCTTCCTCACATCTACATAGGATTTATATTGACTCTAGGCTGTCTTCATACTTTCTCAAATCAACTAAACTTTATCCAATGCCTTATATACTAAATTTAGCCCTATTATAGTAGATTCGCCAGCCTTAAACCCACCAATAAGATACCTATACCTCCTATAATAAAGAGCCTCAAACAAAGCCATCTGAATACTAAAGTGATAGCTGTTATTTTAGGAAAACTCAATCAAAGCAAATGATCATCCCAAATACCCTTGAAATCAATAAAACAAGTCCTCAACATGTCTTATAAGTTCTTAATAGTCCTCTCTGCCTAACCATCATCTGGGGGTTAAAAGTCATACTGAGATGAACTTGTATACCCAGAGATTTCTGAAAAGCCTTCCAAAAATGAGAGGTAAATTGAGTACCACTATATGAAATAATGGTCAATGGGACTCCGTGTAACTTTACCAACACCCTAAGATAGAGTCTAGCATAATACTTGGCAGAATATAAAGTTTGTACTGGCAGGAAATGAGTTGAATTTATCATTCTATCCATAATGACCCAAAAAGAATTATGTTGACAATGCGTATAAGGTAACCTTATAAAAAGGTTCATATTCACTACTTCTCACTTCCAAGTACGGATGTTGAATTCTTGAAGCATACCATTAGGCCTTTTGTGCTCAACCTTAACTTTCTAAAAATTTGAACACTTAGCCATGAATTCTACAACATCTATCTTCATACCATTACACCAATAGATTTCCCACAAATAACAGTACATCCTAGTGGCTCGTTGATGAATAGAGTACCGCGAATCATGAACCTATGCTAACATTCGCTACCTTAATTCATCCACGTTCTTAACACATAATCTTCCATGAAAACAAAGTACATCATCTCCCCTTTGGGAGAAAACCATAACCTTTTGATCCCAAATTTCCTTTTTCAACATAGCCAAAATAGGATCCCTGTCTTTCTTCTCTTTTTCCTTAGAAACCAAGGAAAATTTTTAACTATTCTGAACCTATACACTACCTTCAACTGAATAAAACAACCTAAATCCAATAAAGAAAGCTGATGAACCATACAGACCAACTCCTTCTTATTATCCTCTACATGAGTAACACACTCCATAGACAATATACTAAGGGCATCAGCCACAATATACGCCTTACCTGGGTAATATAACACACTCATATCATAGTCTTTTACCAATTTTAGCCACCTTGTTTGATGAAGAGCCAGGTATTTATAAGTGAACACATAATGTAAATTATTATGATCAATAAAGACGTCAACTTAAATCCCATAAAGGTAATGCCATTAAATTAGTAAGGCAAAAAAATAAGATATCAACTCAAGATCATAAGTCGGGTAGTTCTTCTTATGAGGTTTGAGCTATATAGAGGCATATGTTATAACCTTGTAATGTTGTACCAACACACAACAAGGACCAACTCTAAAGCATCACAATACACTACAAAAGCATTTGAGCCCTCTAGTAGGGTCAAAACTGAAGTGGATGTGAGTCGAGTCTTTAACTCTTAAAAACTTTACTTGCAGGAACGAAACCACTAAAAATTGAATTTATTTTGAGTTAATATGGACATGGAAGACATAATAGTGGATAATCCCTCAACAAACTATCTGTAGTAACTAGGTAAACCCAAGAAACTCTTGATATTTGATGGAGAGATGGATCTAGGCCAGTTTCATACTACTTTTCTCTTTTGAGAATCAACTCAAATATCATCACAAGAAATGATGTGGCCAAGGAAAGCTATTGATTTTAACCAAAATTTACACTTGTCAAACATAGCAAATAACTTATGATCCTTAAGGGTCTGCAAAGTAATCCTTAATTAGTCTACCTATTCGCCTACACTGTGAGAATAGATGAGGATATATACTTTGTTCATCAAGTCCATAAAATTTATAGGGGTATTCGTTAATACAAAATACATAACTACAAATTTAAAGTGACTATACCGAGTTCTAAAGGTTGTCTTTGAAATGTCACTTTCTCTTAAGCTGATGATAGCTAAATCTGAGATATATCATAGAGAAACAATTAGCACCCTGAAACTGGTCGAAAAAGTCAACAATTCTGGGGAGAGGATACTTATTCTTTATTGTGACTTTCTTCAACTGACGATAGTCGAAGCACATTATGAGAAAACTATATTTATTACACACGAAGAGAACTGGGCTACCCCACAAGGAAAAACTAGGGCTGGTGATGCTTTTATCTAAGATATCTTTCAACTATTCTTTTAATTACTTTAGCTCAGCTAGAGCCATTTTGTAAGGTGGAATTTAAATAGGCTGGGTGCATGGGAAGAGATCTATTCTAAATTCAATTTCCCTCTTGGGAGAAACTCCAAGAAAATCTTCAGGAAATACATCCAAAAACTCATTAACAATTGGAACTGATTCAACACTTGGAATCTTAGTTTTTTTTTTCATGACTTGGACAAGATAATAGATTCAAACATTGGATATTATTTTTCTTGCCTTAAGGTAGGAGAGAAATAGATTTGTAGGAACAGAGGTACTACCCCTCAATCCTATGACTCTCATTAGGAAACTGGAACTGGAGTATTCTATTTCTACAGTCAAATGATGCATAAAAAGAGTGGAGCCAATCCGATCCATGAATGACTGCACAGTTTAACTAAAACATAAACTGAATAATTATATGCTCAAGTAATGGTATTCTAAAATTAATACTGTATACATAACTGAAGGAATCATGAACTTGTAAATTAATACATGTTTAAAATATTAGTATCAAGCGTTCATAACCCGCCAGCACAGACTAATGATACTAATCACAAAGATGTTAAAATTGACCCTAGTATGGGAAATCATGAGTAATCCTTAATACTTCAATATCTACTCTTTATAGGTATAGAGTTGAAAAGATAGAAAGATGTGAAATGGAGCTTAGTTTGATTGAAAATGGAGCAGAAAAGTACAGCTGAAGACTTTGAGCAAAAAGGCCTCAGGTACTACGGTCATGGTCCGCTGACCGCGATTGCAGTAGTCTATCATAAAACAATCAAATATAATCATGGAAGTTAACTGTGGTGGCATAAACTTAGTCACAGCCAAACCCGCGCAATCGCGGCTTAGCAAAAGAAATCAGCCCAAGGGCATATCTGGAAATGTGCGTGACTGATCCCAATTTTGTCAAAAATCTCTAAAACCTAGTATATTATATTCTATGTTCCCCAATTTTTTTAGTTTTTAGCTCTTGGATTCATAGCCTCCATTTTTTGAGAATAAAATATTGTTTAATTTTTTGGTGAAGAATACATTGGAAACTTTCTAAGTAGATGATTAGCTCATTTCCGTTGTTGATTTGTGGGAGTGTCAAGTTTGAAGTAACATTCACTTAAGCTTCAATAAATAACTTCAATGGAGATTATGGGTATATATATTCTTATTTATCTTATGTGTGGCTAGATCTCCCTCTTGGGGCTATGTGTGAATAGAGAATAAAGTATGTGTGGGTTGTTATTATTAGCTTCTATTTAGCAGTTCATGTTTATGGGTTTTATCATTACTATGCTAAAATGATTGGGATTTGATTGGTGAAAGCCCTAAATACTCAAATGGGTATGATGAGTGAAGGATCCATGCTCTAGAAAACCTAAATCCATCTTCGAAAAAAGGGTTTTGGGGGAAGTTTAGGAATTCATATCATTCTCAAAAGAGGGATGTGGAGACCAAAGCAATGATAGACAATTGTGCATGTAGTTTGATGAATCTTCATTTTCTTATACATATGGGTGAATGTGAGGTTAACTATACCATGGGTATCATCATAGAAATTGGGATGCCTAGATTGAGGTTGGGGTCACCAATTGTTGAACACACCTATTAGGTATTTGAAAGAATCAATGTGTGAAAGTTTGGTATTTTTTTGAAAAACTAACATCAAAACCTATAACCAAACCTACCTATATTTAACCTACTAAATTGATGATTGATTGATAACACCAACACATCACTCCCTTAGTAATGCATAATCCTAAGATCCATGCATAATTTTTACAACTCTAATTATTCATATCCCCTAATTTATACTAAAAAACCCCAAAAAGAAATATTAGCATAGATATCTATCTCCCCAACTTTTATCTTTGTGTAACATTGGTTTGAATTTAACTTGTGTCTATTATTTTAAATTAACTTGGTCCTACTCCTATTGTTTCTCATGGATTCAAATCCGACTCTAAAGTTGGGTAAATATATTGATGACGACCAATTTCCACTAAACTGAACGTGTAAGTTGGGCATTATTAAAAATGGCATCGTTGCAAGGAAATAATTTGGCGTATTAAGTTAGTTTAAAATTTTAGCTACTTGCTTGAATTCATGCTTGTATATATTTGTTTGTGATTTTTATTTATAGGTAGATTTTAATTTATTTTTATTTTTCTCTATGGCATCTTCCAACAAGTATGATTTTGGTAATTAGGATTCCTATCCTGTTGACCCATGTCCAATCTATGAAGGACCACACTTTCGAAGAGAGTGTAACTATACTCCCTATTAGGAGTATAGGTGTTTGTTATGCAGTGGTTGAGATGGACATTGGATTGATTATCCAAATACCCCTTCCCCCAATTATACTAACTGAATTACTAGTTCTTCTTATGAGATTGATAGGTCTTATGATGAGAAGAATGAGGAGAAACAAACTTGACCCATTATATTTAGAGCAATGCTTCAAACTATTTTGGATCGGGTAACTATAACCGGGGAGAATACGCAAGACTTTTATCAATCTTACAGGGTGTTTGAATGGGCAAATTTCATGGCAAGGGAATTGGGTAAGAACATCATTCTTGAAAATCTCACAGCCTTGCCTATTTCCCAAGATGAGGTTCATCAAAAAGAGAAACTAAGCTATGATGATGAGCTTGGTAAAGAAGACTACTCGGTAACTTCCCAATCAATCGAGTCATATGAGGAAGAAGAAGCCATAACAACAGGAATGGTGCTAGAGTCTCAAGAAAAAGCAAAGCAAATATTTTATGATGACTCTAGCTCATTTCGAGGTAAAGATGCTTTCAAGGGGGATATTCCAAAACTAGGAGTTCGACCCCATTCAAACCATTTCTCAACATTGTGCTTGGAGGAAGTGATGAGAATCCATCTACCTGGGCAAATGATGGATTATAGGAAGAAGAAGAATGATCCCTATATTTTGGATTTTGACACTCCAAAGGAGCCTATAAAACCCTATCCATCAATTTCCAAGATGCCTAATTTCCTAAGTACAAGGAATGGCCTATTGATGTACTTACTTTTACCTTAGGAGCAAATTCAGAAATTTGATGTAAAGTTGGGTAAAAGATTCAAATCTTCAAAATTGTGGGATCAAAGCTTGCTTGATATTTCATCACCTATTCCAAGACTCATCTTGGATGATTTAAATCTTTAGTCCCTCTATTTATCATTGCATATTGAGCAAAAGTTGGGACGGAGATTCAAATCTTCCAGGTGGAAGCACAAAAGGAAGTGGAAGGGGCGTCTTGCTAAGATATTAAACTAAGCGCTCGATGGGAGAAAACCTATCACGCCACTACTAGTGGCACATATCCTATTTAATTATGCATAGTATAATAGATTTTTGTTTTTCTTATTCATGCATAATCCATGAAATGTTGGTGCTCAAAGGAATTTTGATGTAATTTGAAAGAGGAATGTGTGAAACTAGCAATTTGGACTTAACAAGAAGTGCAGGAAACCCAATTGTTTTGTCTTAGTTACCGCGACCAAATTTTGTTCCACCGCGCTAGTGGAGGCCACGGACCATAACTGCGTAACTAGGACCGTGATACAATAAAATAAGTTTAAATGACCATTCGACTGCCCATTTTTCCCATGCCCTTCTCTTCAATTCTCTCAAAATTTCTTTCAATTTTTGCCATTCCATTGGGTATCCAAGTGTCAACTCACCCTGTGCATCATCAACTTGGTAAGTTATCTCAGCTCTCTTGGTTTTGATATAATCGTATTCTTAGAACACGTAGTGCAAGAGAAAGGCATGAAATAGTGTTTTCATTACCAAATATATGCTTAGTGGTAATTATTGTTGTGGTTAGATGTTGTAGTTGGTGTACACGCTAGTGGGGAAGTCTTTAGCACCCAAAATTAAGACTTAACCCTCTTAAATTGAAATGTACGCCATGTGTGTAAGTAAATGTCCCTACGAATTTGATGTTCAATTTTTTTAAGTTTTGGGTTATGATCACACACTCTAGGCTTGAAATTCTCTATTTACAATCTTGTTATGCCTAGTTAAAATACAAATTTGGGTTGAAACACCGTGCAAAAAACTATCCAACCTGGTCTTAGGTACCGCGATCGTTGTCCCGATGACCACGATCGCGACATCGTGATCGCGTACAACACTCTGTAATCGCCATACCTGAGGGCAGAATTTGGGTGACTTTAAAATTTTTGTCACACCCTTTGTTTCACCTGAAACCTCCATAACTCTACCACATGAGCTTATCTGTTTGATCTAACATGTTTTTGGTATGATAATACTAATATAGGTCAGAGTTACATTACTTAAAAGTACTTAACCTCAAAGATGGGAGATTTTGATGACACTAGATTCATGACTGTGAAATGTCAATGCCTTTATTATGAGGATTATCATAGGACTAAGCTACTCCCTACAAGGGGTATTAGCTTAGACAAGGTGGAGGAGAATCTCCATGAATGCCATGCCATACTCACTGTGACCCGGTTGATGTGTTTTGCCCCGGAACCCTACTATGCTAATGAGCAGTGAGTGCATGAGTTCTATAAAAACCTCGGCGTAGTTTTTCTCACAAACCCAATGATGATAATTTGGGGTAATAAAGTGAACATCGGAGTAGAGTAGGTTAATATGGTGTATGGGCTCCCAAATGCCGACATGGGGCAGTTCTAGGCAATGTCATATAAGCCATGGACCTAAATGGCCAATATTTTATGTCCTGCAAAAGTAGTTACTTGGTCCATCACCAAGAGAGAGATATTGATGAAGGACTTCATAGTAGAAGCAAGGCTATGGTAGAATATCATATGCAGTCAAGTATCTCCATGCACACATATGACCATTGTCATAGATTTGAGAGCTCGTATGGTGTCTTGCATCCTATTTGGCATCCCTCTTAATATGACCGAGATTGTTCTTTTGGAGTAGAGGTATTTCCAAGCTCATGGAGGTACGCACCTTCTTTTCCCTTTCTTTATCACTAATCTTTGCAAGAGGGTAGGAGTGGAAGAGCATGTTATAGATACTTGGGTGTGTCCAGGCTCCTTCATCTACCCACTCAGATTTATAGGTGAGGAAGCCCCAAGTCAGTGTAAAAAAAGGAAGATGTACGCAAGGAAATCAGCCTAATAGGACATAGCTTTATGTAGACCCTCATCAGCTAACCCCTTTGATAATATCTTATTTCAAATGAAAGAGGTTCAGGAGCGAGTGTCAAGATTGCCTCAGGGACCAGGAGAGCCCTCCATAGTCAGATTATGAGAAGTACATGGCAAAGCAGAAAAAATAGAGGGCAACTATTGCTAGATTGGAGAGAGCCTACTCGACCTTAGTCAGATCATATAGGGACCTCAAGGATTCACATGAGAAGATGGTAAAGAGAGAGAAGAAAAGAGATAAGTTCTTCAGAAATCTTAAGATGTGGGTAAATGGTATCTTTAAGGTGCTCAAGCCCAATCATCCATTACCTTCATCGAGGATGGATAGAGAAGATGAAGTCTCTGCAGATTAGTCTGCCAATGATACTGATGGTGATGGTGCAAAGTCGGCAGGAGAGAGCAACTCTTGATACCAATTCATGGAGACTGCTCTTACTCTTGCTTGACTGCATATACAGTGGGGACACTTCATTTTTCTCTTGTTGGGGGTGCCCCTAGTTATGTATTGTTTTGGTGATATGTTGTTGGATATTTCTTTGATATCTTGGATATTAGTTTGTTGTACTTTTGGGGATACTACATTTTAGGGCACTCTGATAATGTCCTCATTTTATGAATTATCATGTTTTTCTTCTAGTATTAGTTTATCTTTGTACTTAGCTTTTATTTTGATTCTGGGGATACACAGTAAGCTTTTCCCTATGATGGATTAAGTGATGACATTCTAAAGGGAAAGCGTCATGTTTGGGTCTCAGGCTTAGATGCAGGGGAATTATGAGTACCCATAGCATAAATGTCAAAAAATGCAAGGGAAGTCTGAGTACCTGTATCATGGTAAGTAATGAATTTGGGATCATGTTATACGTCATTGCGAAGTCTGAGTAGCCATTTGGTTAGTTCGCCCATTTTAAACCAAATTATGAGACTGCGACTTTGGTTGTAGCCATAGTTTAGCAAATGGTGCATGGTGCAAATGAAAAATGAACAAACCCCCTCCACCCAAAATTTTTGAAAACATCAAGGGTATGGACGTGAATGATGTTGTAACAAAACTTTTTCTCTTTTTGTGGCTCTGCAATATTTTGACTTGTGAATAGAAATAGATACTCCTAATTTGTCTCTAGAGGACGGGACATTTGAGCTCCCTTGGTGAATTTTGCATGCCATATGTTCAGAACTATTTGCATGCATCCCTTGTATACTTGTGTTATCTTGAACTTGTCTCATTAGTCTTTCAAAGCTAACGTTGATTGTATTTGATCGGAGAAATGATCTTAGACAACCTTAGTGAATTTGGTATCCACACTAGCCTAAAAATACTACCCACGCATGACTATAATCCCTAGTTACCCACTTTGAGTCTTTGTCCCTTTCTTTGGCAAACACATTACAAGTCGTGAACCATTCTTCTTAAACCATACCCTCCAGAAACTTAAAAATGGAATTTGAGGCTAAAAGCCTAAGTTGGGTGTGGTAAAGATTGATGGAAGTAAGTTTGGCTCCACAAAGATGTAGTTATATGCCTAATATGCCTAAACTTTGAAAAGAAATAAATAGAAGAAAAAAGAGTCGAACAAAGGAATGAATTGAACAAAAGTGCAAGAAAAAAGATGAAATAAGTTGGGTAAGAAAAGGATACAGAAAATAGGCATGATAAAATAGAGAGAAAAAATAAGAGTGGCCCATAGTCAAAAAGAAAGAATGAAAAAGTGTGATGTAGACGTTCAAGGAAGGGAGTAGTTATATTGTTCCCAAATGATATCCTACCCTAACCCAAAACTATGTTACAAGATCAGAAAGTCCTTTAAGATCTTTAACCACTTACTTTCTTTATAGTGGTGATTTAAAATAGGGGAAAGCCTATGGTATGACACTTGTTGCATGGATATTTCTTTTGTGAGGGAGAGAGTTATACACTTAAAATTCCTTATAGCATTTTTCGTAGCTTGGTATGTGGAATTCTTTTCTTGTGAGGTTGGTATGTGAAACAAGTTGAAGTGGGTAATTTTGTCACCTTTCGAGCGATGAGGCAAATGGAGTATGACTAGGTTTCGATCAAAAGGTGAGTCACTTCTAGAGCATCAGTAGTTGTTGCTCGATTGCTCTTTGAAGTCTTGTGCATCCTTTGATAGTGCATGTTAATGAAGAAAGGTGTAGTGGAAATTAGCTTAGCCCATGTGCAATGAGCTACTCGTGGTAGCGACTAAAGTTAAAGTTATTTTAATCTGTAAGGAATAAAGTTTGGGCATAAATAATGATATCTCATGGTAAGGGGTAGTATTGCTTGAGGACAACAAAATGTTTTAAGTTGGGGGTGTTGAAGAGTGGTGATTTTATCACTCATCCGCATTCAACATTTATACACATTACATTGTTTTGAATGAATAAGTGAGATATATTTTTTAGCGAATACACTAATATCCACTCTTTGCGGGTATAGAGTTGAAAAGATAGAAAGATGTGGAAAGGTGCTTAAATTGATTGAAAAAAGAGCAGGAAAGTACAGCTGAAGACTTAGAGCAAAAAGGCCTCAGGTACCGCGGTTATGATCTGCTGACTGCGATCGCAGAAGTCAAGCAAAAGTCAATCAAATGTGCTCGTGGAAGTTAACGGTGGTCACATAACTGCAGTCGTTGCCAGACCCACACGATCGCGGCTTCACGGAAGAAATCAGCCCAAGGGCAAATCTGGAATTATGCTTGGCTGATCCAAATTTGACAAAAGCTCCAAACCTTAGTTTATCATATTCTATCTTCCCCAATTTTTTTATTTTTTAGCTCTTGAATTCATAGCCTCTATTTTTAGAGAAGAAAATATTGTATAATTTTTTGGGTTAAGAATACATTAGAGACTTTCTAAGTGGAAGATTAGGTCATTTTTGTTGTTGATTTATGGGAGTGCCAAGTTTGAAGTAACATTCACTTAAGCTTCAATAAATCACTTCAATAGAGATTATGGGTATATCTATGCTTATTTATCTTATATATGGCTAGATCTCCTTCTTGGGGCTATGTGTGAATAGGGAATTAAGTGTGTATGGGCTATTATCTATTAGCTTCTATTTAGTAGTTCATTATTATGTGTTTTATAATTTATATGCTAACATGGTTGGGATTTGATGGGTGAAATCCCCAAATACCCACATGGCTAAGATGAGTGAAAGCTCCAAGCTCTAGAAAACTCGAAGCCATCTTCGAAAGAAGGGTTTTGGGGGAAGTTTAGGAATCAATATCATCCATAAAAGAGGGATATAGAGACCAAATCAATGATATACAATTATGTGTGTAGTTTGCTAAATCTTCACTATATTAGACATAAGGGTGAATGTGAGGTTGACTATACCATAGGTATCATCCTAGAAATAGGGATGCCTAGATTGGGGTTGTGGTTACCAATTGTTGAATATGCTTATTAGGTATTCAAAAGAATCAATGGGTGAAAGTTTGGTGTTTTATTAAAATTCTAGCATCAAAATCTATACCTAAACCTACCCATATTTAACCTACTAAATTGATGATTGATTGCTAACACCCGCACATCACTCCCTTAGTAATGCATAATCCCAAGATCCATGCATAATTGTTAAAACTCTAATTATTCATAGCCCCAAATTTATACTAGAAAAAATCCAAAAAGAAATATTTGTGAAGATATCTATCTCCCCTATATTTATCTTTGTGTAACATTGGTTTGAATTTAACTTGTGTCTATTAATTTGAAATAACTTAAATGCCACTCATATTGTTCCTCGTGGATTCGTCCCCGACTCCAAAGTTGGGTAAATATATTGACGATGACCGCCTTGCACTAAACTGAACGTGTAAGTTGAGCATTATTAGTAACCAGTGGAGTGGATTCCTGTTTAAACACTATTATGACTACGAGTCCCTTTTAATGACTCGTAATGTCTGAGTATGAATCGTAGAGTATAGTCGCGGTAACTGGGATAGATTTGAAGGTTCTCTCTATTGAGACTACAAATACTCCTAGTGACTCCTAATGTCTGATTATGGGTTGTCACATGAGTAGTAGCCACTGGCAGCTAACTAACACTTATAGGGAAAATAGCACAAACTCTTGCCATTATACCAGATCGAGGAAAGACTTGAGGCGTTGGAAAGACAACTTAATGGCCTATAATTTCAGGGTTTATAGTTTGAAATTAGGGTATTACAAAATTTTACCATGCTATAAAAATAGTAATCTACATATCGTTAAGATTAAAACAAGACCCATATTGATATATTATCGATCAAATTGAATTCGCATCAAAAATGGACATGTGGGCCCACAAATAGAATCCTAAATTGGAATCCATATCAAGGTCCCACCAAAGATAAGAATCAGTTCTAGTAAGTTGAGCATAAATGGTGCATGAATAGGGGACCAAATCAGCCCCTAAAGTTTAGGGTTTTGAAGACCTAGTTTCTAAGAATTTACCATGAAATAAGATGAAAATTAAAGAAAAAATTAATTGTAAAGGGAAAATTAATTGGAAATGACCAAGGAGTGTTAGGATAGCTTACACTAGCATCAATAGATGATTCCCCAACTTTTCCTTTGCTTGAGCCCTCAAATTAGTTTGAAAATAATGAATGAAATAGTGGAAAATTGGGTTGGGAAAGGGAACATAAAAGCCCCCAGGTACCATAAAAGAACTTGTTGCTTAAGTGGCATCTCGAACGTTAAAGCCATCTGGAAACTTAGCACAAGAACTAGTATGCAGCCACCCTTGAGCTAAAGCGCGGTCCACTTAAATTTGCCCCTAATCGCGAAAGCGAACCTCAGCCAATTGGCAAAGGTTGCTTAAGCGATCTTACATTGCCCCTAGTGGGCTCTAATAACCACTTACAACTATATTTTATCATAATTACCTATTGTAGCCTAAACACTTTCTATAGTTTACATTAATTACATTTTGTAGCCTTACACGCTAGTACAACCATATTTGTGGCCTAAACAATATTTTCTTTTTATTTTTCTCCCTTTTTTATATTTTCTTTCTATTTTTTCATCTTTTTCTCTATCTCTTTTTTTCAGTCCTTTTTTGTATTTTTTTAATTCTTTTTTCGTTTCTTTTTTTTTGGTCATTTTTTCTCCTTTTTTATTTTTTTATATTTTTTTCGTTTGTTGTTGTATTTTATATTTTATATTTTATATTTATTTGTATCATACTATATATTGTAAATAAATTTATTATTGATGGTTGAATAGTTTAGTTGTGAATATATATAATTTATCATTCGTATTTGTATATAAATAAGTATATTGATTAATTGTATTTGCTTGAGACTAAAATACATAAATATGTAATTTGTCTTTCAATGCAAATATATCATTGTGTTTCGTATTTCAAATTTATCATTTATATTTGTATATAAACAAGAATCATTTTGTATGCATATGGTTCAAGTTGTATAAACATGTGTCATTAATACAAATGTAACATTTGAATTTTTATAATTTATTATTTTTATTTTTATTATGATGCAAATTGCATCAATAAATGTAAATACAAGTCTTCATAGAAAGAAAAATAATTTTTTTTTCTATTGTTTAAAGATACAAATGATGTTGTCAACTAAAAATTCAAATACAAACAAATGAAATTACAAATACAAATACAACATACGATCAACTTAGAAATACAAATATAAAATAATTCTTTAAAAATACAAATACATCGACAAAAATAGAATACAAATACAAATATAAATACAAAAATAATAAAATCACAAAATACAAATACAATATTCAGTCAATTATAAAATACAAACAAAATAATTCTTTAAAATATAAGTGCGAATTGTGTAAAATATAAATGATGGTGTGAACTAATAAATACAAATCCTACCACCAAAAAAAAATACATATACAAGTGCGAACTGTAAAATACAAATATGAATGTGAACTACAAAATACCAATACAAGCGTGAACTTTAAAATACAAATACAAATATAAATAAAATTGTATCAACAAATACAAAAATATAAATGATTGTATGAATAAAAATACAATATGCGGTCAACTTACAAATATAAATACAAAATCGCTCTTTACAAAAAAGAAAATAAAAAAGAACAAAAAAGGAAAGAAAGAAAAATATAAAATAGAGATAGAAAAAAAAAAGAAAAAGAATGAAAAGAAAGAAACAAAAAAAGGAAAAAAAAAACAAAAATATAAAAGAAAAGAAAAAAAAAAGAAAAAGGAAAAAAATACAAAAACTAAAAGAAAGAATCAAAAAAGAACGAAGAAAACGAAAATAGGAAAAAAATCAAAAAGTAAAAAAAAATCATAAAAGAGAAAAGAATAAAATAAAATAAAATAAAATGATGATAAATAAAAATATAATGCGCGATTATGATGTTTCCGTCATCATCCATGACTTGTATTCGATGTAGTCATGTTTTTCGAAAATAAAAAATATATATATAATGTGATTAATGTATTTATACTTTATATAAATACAGACTATTAAGTAAAAATGAATACAACGGACGTGAATCGAATACATCGGCTATAAATGGTAATATTATTTATTTTGGTAAGAATAAATATGTAATGCATTTATGTTTTTTTATGAATACAGACCACTGAGTAAAAGTGAATACAGCGGCTGTGAATCGTAAATGGTACTGTATTTATATTTTATACGAATACAGACTATTGATAAAATCGAATACAGTGAGCGTAAATTGAATACAGCAGCTATAAATGGTAATTATATAAAATATGGCTATGGAAGGTGAGTTTTTCATCAAAATGTAGTTATTTTTTAAAGATCCCCTTAAAAATCATATTTGATAGACTGTTGGAAAAAACATTTTCTCTAGAAAATAAGTCTTTTCAGACTTATAAAAATGACTTTGTGGAAATAGAAAAATTATATTTTAAATTTCACATTCATTGAGCCCTTCGCTCTTCAATACACCTTGTTTTCACCCTACCATAGCGTCCATCCCTGTCACTCCATACCTCATCTCTCATAGTACTTATCTAAATTATATAGAAATAATTTTTAAAGAATATTTTACTTACATACCGGGTATAGAAAAATAAGTAAGAAACACATTAATTTTTTTAAAATATATTTTTAAAGTAATGTTTTTAATTGAAAAAAAATGATTGTACCAAACACATTTAAAAGGAGAATAAGTATTATTAAAAAATAATAAATGCTCTGATTGGAAATGAGACTATAACTTTAACGTAGCACAAATTTTACCAAAATGTAAAAAAAAAAAATATGCATTCTATCCGTTTCATTTTATTTTACATTTGTTGATTTGGTACTCCTATTAATAAGAAGCTGTATAATAGGAGTTGGTTTATTTATCTCGATAATTATGTTTTGAAAGTATATGATTGACAACTATTATGTTGTATAGTTACTTAATGAAAAGAGTAATCTTGAAAGAAAATAATAAATTTTTATTTATTTGCTAAAATAACAAGCAAAAATAAAATTTTATTTTTAGTACAAGGGTCAAGAAAATGAAAAAAAAAAGAGAGAGAAAAGTATTCTCTCAAGAAAATTTTATTTTTAGTACAAGGATCAACCAAAATGAAAAAAAAAAAGGGTATTCTCTCAATTGTTTTTTTACGTGTTTCTTTGACTTGACAAATAACTTATGAATTTAATATATTAAGGGTAAAATATATGAAATTATCCTTATTAATTATGTTTTAAAAAATTAAATTTAGTTATTCATACTTTACTTAATTGCTTGATAATAATAATAATAACAATAATAATAATAATAGTAATAATAATAATAATGTGAAAAAAGTTATAAATCTTTCGTGATTTACTAAAGTAAATAAGAAAGAAAAATAACTAGTTTTAATATAAGAAATAAGTAAAAAAGAATAAGTAATCTAATAAGGAACAAGAAGAGATTTATTTAAAAAAAAAAAGAATACTATGTATAGTTCAATTACAAAGTCTCAAATAAAAATATCATAAAATAATAAATAAGTACAAATGTAAGAATATGTATAAAAAATAAGTAAACATGTATTACTATTTAATTGCATTAAAAAGTTTGTGAGGACTACCAAAAAGGGAGATCCTCCCTTGTACCCTTGTATATAGTGTATATAGTAGTAATATTGATTTTATAACAAAATCTAATATTTACATCCTATCTTGATTCATTTAAACTTTTTTCTCCAATGTTTTAAGACCCGTTTGGCTGTAAATATTGCAATAGTTGTTGAATTTTTGACAAAATTTATTTGGGCATAAAAATTATCAAGTTTTGAGAAACTAAATTTGGCAAAAATAATTCAAGATTTCGAAATCTTGAAAAAAGTGATTTTTAGGCAAAGATCTAGTTTTGGATTCTTTTAAATTTTAAAAGTTACTTCAAATTTTTATATTTTAATTTACGAAAAAGGATCAAAAATACCCCTAGACTATTTGAATGGATCAAAAATATCCTTCATTTATTTTTTGGCTCAAAAATAATCTTTTGTTTATTTTTTTTGGCTCAAAAATAACCTTCAATTAATTTTTTGGCTCAAAAATACTCTTTTCTCTAAAGGAATGCCACCAAACACGCCACGTGAATAAAAAAAATTACTTGACCAGTCCACGTCAACATACATAAATGAGAAATCACCCCATTTAATCAATCTAACCATTATCCCTTTTTTTAAATTTAAAAGACCCAACTCCACTCATATTAAAAAGAAATCGAGCCAAGAGGAAAAAAATTAAAGAATTTAATTTCTTATTTTCCATGTGATGGGTTCCGATATTTCAGATTGATTAAGGCGAAAGATGAGGAAACAATTAGGTCCTTAAATTGTTGATCCGAATGAATCGAATTTTAATCGGGTTGACCCTACACAATTGGTTCCTCAAATAGTTGACCCGATTTTCAAGAGCTCGGATTGATACTGGATGACCTATCTGAATTTGTCTAATGAGGAACCTAATTATAGTGAGAGGAATGGTAATTCATTGACGAAAATGGAACTGGAGAGTGAAAGTCTAGTGGCAATGTAGGACAACCACAAGTTGATGAGATCAAGAATTGCTCGAGCGAGTCTCGTAACTTTGAAAATGTAAAATAATGAAATATAGGGCGGTGAAAAGGATGATATGAGGAAAAAAAATTGAAGAATTGAATTTTGCCTCTTGGTTCGAAATTTTTGAATTTGGATTGGATTGGATTTTTAAATAGAATAAAATAGGTTGATTATTAGGTGGAATAAATTGAGTATTTTCCACGTGTATGCTAACGCAGATTGATTAAGTGACTTTTTTTTAATCTACATGGTGTGTTTGGTGACATTCCGTTAGAGAGAAGGGTATTTTTGAGCCAAAAAATTAATGGAGGGATACTTTTGAGTAAAAAAAAATTAATGGATGGATATTTTTGAGCCCAAAAAACAAACATATGAGTATTTTTGAGCCAAAATATAAATGAAGAGTATTTTTGATCTATTTCGAATAATTCAGGAGTATTTTTGACCCTTTTTCATTTAATTTATAAAGAAATTCATCAATTATGACTCTAACTATAATTCTATCTACCAAATCCTTCATTAAATGCATTATTATTAAAGAGATTGCTCATAGAATATGGAAATGTTATATTAAAGATTAGCTTGTGACTACCATTGTTATTTTTTATTTTTTGCATCAATGAACCTTATTAAAATATTGTGTTAAGATTTTTGGGTAATGTATTATTTAGTTCATTAAAAGAGGGATGATTTCAGAGACCTCTCAAATTTGACTTTAGGACACTAACCTCCCTTGTGGTTTATGTTATTATGCTTATTTTTTTATTTTATTTTCCTGCAACAATTCTCTTAATCCATTTATTAAAAATATAAAATTTTATGATGTAACAATTTTACCTTGTTTTAATATATACTCTTTTGGTTAATTAACAGATTTTAACTCAAAATTACTTAAAATAGGACAAAAACCTATATTAATCGTCCCGCAAATTGATATCAATGGTTATCAGTATTGTACATTGTGAAACTAAGGACGTTGCCATTGAGTAGAGAAGTTCCCAAAGAAGATGACGATGTCGTCCACATGGCTCTAAATTTAAATGAATGTAACTATATAGTTCTGGATGATAGTTTTTCTGTGATGGAGCCATAAGTCAGAAAATAAGTTTTACAATGCATTCTTCTTGGAATCTGAAAGGTGAGTTATTACAAATTCGGTATTAGTGAAACTTCATAACTATTTGATGACCAATTATTTTAAGCTTCGGTGCAGCTCCTGTCTAAAGAGGGATTATTTAAAATTCCTTCTGAGTTCTGAAAATCACGTTGACGAAGAACAAAATTGAAGGATGTTTATTTTATAACAATTTTTTCTTGATCTTAGAAAGAATTTCACCCATGTGTGGGATTTCACTGATATGTTATTGTTGTATTAGAACGAATTCCACCATTTAAAATTAGAATAGAATTCAACTGTTTGTTCTGCTTTTGAACAAGGTTGATTTTGGTTTCTTTCGTTCTAGCCTATTTGAATGACACATTCTCTCCTCGGGAAAGCAGCGTTTATAAACGAGGTTCTATACGCAAAGCCCAAAAAGCAGGCAGGCAGAAGAGCAGTAGGGGCTTGTTCGAGACTTGAGCTCTCCGGAACTGAAAGACTGAAGAGCAGAATCCAACACAAGATGGCATGAATGAGCAGACTGTTGAAAGAAATATTGAGATTCTCAAGCTTGATTGAATTTTGGATAGAATTGGTTAAGCATTTCAATTCAAACCCTTAATTACTCGCGGCTCATTGGGTATACTTAAGAATATTACATTAATCAAACAAAAGAGTACATATTAAAAAGGATAAATTAGTCACATCATAAAATTTTATATTTTAAATTAATAGATTAAGAGAATTGTTACAGACAAATTAAATAAGGGAGGTAAGCATAATACCATAACAACAACAACAACAAACCCAGTGTATTCCCACATAGTGAGGTCTGGGGAGGGTAAGATGTACGCAGTCCATATCTCTACCTCTAAAGAAGTAGAAAGGTTGTTTTCGATAGACCCCCGGTTCGAGACACGGAATACTAAACAAATTCATAGTAATGCATGAAAAAAGATGGCATAACATAAATACGACACCCACAAGTAATAGTTAACAGAGAAAAGTAATCAGATTCATAATAAAGCATGAAACAAGGTATCATAACTAGAATAATACCCCACCAAGTAATTCCCTACACTAGCGACCCAAACTGACCCTAGCTTCTGCGCTAATTCGCGTCCTCCAGATCTTCCTATCTAGGGTCATGTCCTCAGTGAGCTGTAACTGCTCCATGTCCCGCCTAATCACTTCTCCCTAGTACTTCTTCGGCCTACCCCTACCCCGCCTAAAACCATCCAAAGCTAGCCTCTCACACCTACGAAACGGGGCATCCATACCCCTCCTCATTACGTGTCCGAACAATCTCAATCGGACTTCCCGCATCTTATTCTCTACTAGAGTCATACCAACCTTCTCCCTGATAGTCTCATTTCGAACTCTATCCCCCCTAGTCAGCCCACACATCCAACACAACATCCGCATTTCCGCCACCTTCATTTTTTGAATATGGGAGTTCTTAACTGGCCAACACTCCGCTTCATACAATAAGGCCGGATGGATTGCTACCCTGTAGAATTTGCCTTTAAGCTTGGGCGACACCTTCTTATCACACAACACCCCCGAAGTGAGCTTCCACTTCATCCATCCCACCCCAATACGGTGCGAGACATCCTCGTCAATCTCACTGTTACCCTGAATCATGGACCCGAGATACTTTAAACTATCCCTCTTACATACCACCTGTGATTCCAACTTCACTACCACTTCATTCTCCAGCCTCACGTCATTAAACTTGCATTCCAAATACTCTGTCTTGCTCCTACTTAACCTAAGCCCTTTAGACTCAAGAGTTTGTCTCCACACCTCTAATTTATAATTCACACACCCCCTCGCGCCTCATCAATCAAAACTACATCATCTACAAAAAGCATACACCAAGGCACCTCTCCTTGAATACGCCGCGTCAACACATCCATCACCAAAGCAAACAAAAAAGGACTAAGAGTAGATCCTTGATGCAATCCTGTCAAGACAGTGAAATGCTCTGAGTCTCCTCCCGCCGTCCTCACCTGAGTTTTAGCTCCATCATACATGTCTTTAATTACTCTGATATATGCCACCAGGATTCCAGTCACCTCCAAGCATCTCCAAAGAACCTCCCTAGGTACTTTGTCGTATGCCTTCTCCAAGTCTATAAACACCATGTGCAGGTCCTTCTTCCTTTCCCTATACTGTTCCACCAGCCTCCGTACCAGGTGAATTGCCTCCGTCATCGAGCGGCCAGGCATAAAGGACCGAGTTCTTCGGGAAGCCCGAGTTCACCACCACCAGCCCAAAGGACCTCGTAAAATCCAATAGAGTAGCCCCTTCTTCATTTCTTTCCCCAAAACCAAAACCACCATGCACATCACCAAAGTCTCCCGGTAATGCCCCGATATGCCCATTGAAATCTCCTGCTACAACAATCTTCTCCGAGCTAGGCACGCCTTTCACCACCTCAGTCAAAGCCTCCCAAAACCCCATCTTCTCCTCCCCATCCAAGCCCACTTGCGGCGCATAAGCACTACATACGTTAAGGGTAAACCCCCCAATGACCAACTTAATAGTCATCAACCTATCGCTGATCCTCTTTACCTCTACTACCTGACCTCTAAGTTCTTCATCTACTAAGATTCCAACTCCATTCCTACGCCAGGTAAGCGTAATACCATAAACTATAAAAAAAAGTCAATGTATTTTATGAACTTATCTATATCTATAATCTGTAATATATTAAATACGTGAAGGCCTTTAGAAATATTGTTTGAACGTTTTGTCCTCCACTAAAAATATTTATTTTAGACAAAATCACCTTTTCACTGTTTTTTCCTAATATTTAAGAGTTGAAAATTAATTAAATATAGTTATGGTGGATCATTTCCTTATTAGAAGTCATCAGAGTTAATGACAACTAAAACTCTTTTCACCAGTTTAAGAATTCTAAATCAACTAAATTTGATTTTAAGAAGATTTAAAAAATCTAGAAATAAATTTAAGGGGTCGTTTGACAGAGTGTATAAGAATAATACAAAATATGTTGTATTAGTAATGCTTACATTAGTAATGCTTGTATTAGTTATACTTGCATTAGTTATGGTGTTAATTTTTATACATTATTTGGTTTGATGTATTAGAAATATTATATCTTACATAATTTTTATAATAGAAATGTTTGTTTACTAAAATACTCTTCTTTCACTTTGTACATTTTCTTTGTAACAAAGTTCTTTTATCTTTAAGATTTCACATATCCCCTAAAAAATGCTAATTTTATGCTAAATTTTTGAATATTTTTAAGAATTCATAAATAAATCATAATTTTTTTCTTTTATAGAAAATAGTAAATCATTGTTTTCAAAGTCCATACCAAACATAAACACATACTGACACTTCAATCAAATCTGATTATTCAAAAATATTTGAAATCTATAATCCAAACACTTAAATTTGTAGAATTCAAAAAATGCTCCTCCAATTGCACCAGCGAAGTCTGAGGGAAAAATTAATTAAGGGTGACAAAAAGGTTTCAAAACTTAAAAATAGTGACATGGGTCTTAATTATTGAACAGAGGTGACAATTTTAAGATTAATATTAATGATCCTAATTTTAAAACCCTCAAGTTCTATTATTTACTCAAAGAGCCATTTTTTTTCCGCACCTACCCCGCCCCCCTTTACAACTCTCATACTGCCGCGACCACCACCAGTTTCTCTCCACTGCCATTAACATCTCAACCTCTTTCTCTATAACTAGCACTTTCATTTCTTACACAACCACTTATTCTTCTCCCTCATCCATCAACACCACAATTTCTTCCCTTAAACAACCAACACGTCACCTCTGCCGCCGCCATAACTATCATCTTCTTCTTCGCTGGCTTCTTCAACACCTTTTGTCAGAAAAGCAAGAAATTGTCCAAATTGTTGCACCAATTGTCGTAATTGTTACAACAATTGCCACAGTAGCAACTACAATAATTCCTATAGCAATTGTCGTAGCTACTACAATGATTACAACAATTGTTGCAACACAATAATTATAGTAATGCTGCAGCAACCACTGCAGTTGTTGCAACAACTATCCCAGTAGTTGCTGCAGTAACTATCGTAGTTGTTGCATTTTCTGTATAATTTCTTCAATCATTTTTTAAAAATTATTTTCAAAGTTTTCAAAATTAAAAGAAAATAATTCATAAAAAAAACAAAGAACAAGAAAAATAACGCAATAAAAAGGATGAATGTCTTAGTAGTTGTGACTGTGAGAAAAAACTGATAAAGATAAAGAAGAAAAGAGAGAAATCTGAAGAGAGAAAAAAGAGGAAAGAAAGAAAGATTGATAAGATAAGATAGGGGGAATTTTAAAATTTGAAATGAGAGAAAATTCTTTTAAAAGATCAAAAATTACACTTCATACTCAAATTAACTTGATCAAAATTAATTAAAATTTTAACCTTAACTTATCAAAATTATCATCATTTTTAATGGCGAAATGGTCTGGTGTACATCTGTACTTGTCCTGATTTGTAAAGTAGACATTTCTACTTACCTTTTTTGTCATTTGAATCCTTAAATCCGTCAAACCAAAATATTTTAAACCCTTTACCCATCAAAACATAACATTTTAAACCCTTTTCTCATCCAACTAATACGAGTGTAATACACTCGACGAAACGTGGCATGTCATGTCATTTTTCAATGACACGCAGGAAATTAAATATTCCGAACCTCTCCCACCCCATCTCCAACCCCCTCATTTGTTCAATTTTTTTTGTATCTATATTTATATTTAGGACCTATCAAAATAATCTAAAAATTGACAATTCTATATATTATAACAAACCATTGATCAAAATATTTGTTTAATAATACAAAAAAAATTATGTCTTAATATTTCAATAATTAACAATAAAAAAAATAATATTCAAAACTCACCCCCCCTTCAATAACAAGAAAAATACAGTATCTAATAATCTAAAAAATTGACCAAAATAATTGCTACGTATCAAAATAATTTGTTCAATTTTTTAGACAATTTTTGAATTTGAAAATCATTTTTTTGTGTGAAATCTTTTTTTGGGGGAGGGGTGGGTGGGTAGGGGTTGCGTATGTGTGTGTGCTGGATGAGGGTGGGGGACGAGGGGAATGATTGGTATGGGTGGGGGGAATGGGGGAAAGAGGTGGGGAACTGATAGGGGACGAGGGAGAGAGACTGCTACAGGGTCGGGACGAGGAAAAGGGGCTAGTGCGGGAGATGGGAGAGAGAGGCTGGTATGAGGTGGGGGTGGGGGATAGGAAATGGCTGGTGAGGGGTGAATGTGACAAGACGAAAAGAGAGGTGCTTGTGTGAGGTGGGGTGGGGGTCAAATGAAGAAGAAGCTGACTTTGTTTTTAAAATTTATAATTTTCTTAAAATAATATTTTAATAAAAAATTTGGACTGTACTCGCTGGATAATGCAAACATGCATTTTTTTAAATTCATTAATTTAATGCCATATATATTTAAAAAATTTTAAAATATTTATTTTTAATCTATTAAAGAGTTCAGATGAAAAAAATATAAATCAAAATATCATACAAACAACGATAAGTACAACAATCCACAAAAAAATCCATCAAATTATTTCACCTTTTTTAATTTCAAAACTTATTTATCATCTCCACTCGAGCTCTCTCGAGTCCATGTGCTTGGACACGAGTTGGGCACATGTGCCTTCTCTATCACTATAAATTCGTAGGGTATTCAGATGAAAAAAAATATAGATCAAAATATCAGTACAACAATCCACAAAAAGAATCCACCAAATCATTTTGCCTTTTTTAATTTCCAAACTTATTTATCACCTCCACTCAGCTCTCTCGAGTCCATGTGCTTGGACATGAGTTGGGCAGATGTGCCTTCTCTGTCACTATAAATTCGTTGCGTACCCCTACACTATCGTACTCACCTCTTTCATTTACTGAGCCAGAAGCTAGCTAGCTACTCTCTTCAACCATTCCTTCACTCCAAAAATTCCCCAAAATTAAGAGGTGCATAGGTCTCCAAAAAAAATAAAATCCAAAAATGGCAGACGGAAGAGGTGCTGATTGCAATAGTGAAACAGCTGTGAGGTCTATTCGGAAAGTGCTTTTTATTTCTGCTGGTGCTAGTCACTCCGTTGCTCTTCTCTGTAAGTTGAACATTTACCACTGTAAAGGAAAGGAAATAGTGTTGTTGTCTAGTATGTTAAACACGAAATTAGTTATCTTTTAAATGGTTAGCTTTTTCACCCTTCCCAGTTTCGAATATATATTGGGTAACTGAGCTATACCCTTTTCCACCGAACTTTCCTTTTACTCCTTATTCTGCATATTTCCTGCCTAGTCTGAAGTTGCATCTTTTTGAAATGTAAACATAGTATACAAGGCCTTATTAAAGTGATTGTGTGAAGCATGTGTGAAGCACAGACAGGGAAGAAAGAGGCAATTGAGGGTTAAGGGGTTAAGGTCTTGTTTTAGTTTAGAGTTTTCATGGACAGAAATGGTCCACGTAATGTTATCAATGTATGTCAGGAAATGAAATTACATTGTAATGACTCCAATAGTGGGTTGCTTTGATTTTTGACCTCCATAGACTAGTCTGTTTTTTTTTTCTTTTTTTAAATGTATATTACAAGTATATTTTTGTTCTTTTATACTTCACATATTTTTAAGCTTTTCATTTTTCAACTTCTATTTTAATTTTTTTACCTTTAACTTTTATTTTTTTCCTTGTTTAAATTCCTTTGTCTCAACTTTTAGTTTTCTTTTACTTTTTTTTTTCTCTTTTTTCTTTTTTTCTCAAACATTATTTAATGCTTCATTCTTTTTTTTTAATTCATTAATCTCAATCTTTATTTTTTAGTTTTTTTATCATTTCTCATTTTTTCTTTTTCATTTTTCTCAAACTTTATTTTATTTTTCTCTTCTCATGTTTGTTTTTCTCAATCTTTCTTATTCTTTTTTTTCCTTTTTTCTTAACCTCTACTTTTTTCTTGTTTTTTTTTTTCACATTTTTTTTTAATTTCTCTATTTTGTTTGTTCTCTGTTTTCTTTTTTCTCAATTTTTTTTATATTTTGCTAATACATAAAAAGTTGGATAATTCGCAAAGGAATCTTCTTTTTTTAACATCATAGCAGATTTACACTTTGTTTGGATGGTGGTTTGTCATGGTTTCATAATGTACGGTACTGTATGGTATGGTACAGTACAGTATAATATAATACAATACAATGTTTGGATAAACTGTATCATTCACTGCTGTTTAATGACAGTTTTATTGTTTGGTTCGACAGTATGGTACTGTATTGTAATCGGTAAATTTAGTAAAATGTCCTTAATTATTATAAATATTAAATTAATCAATAATTGTTAATAAAATAATTTTCTTCCTACTAATTTATCATAATTATGCTATGTAGGTATATTACGTTGTTAAATTCATGTAAATTCTTACAAAGTCAATAAAATAGTAGATCAAATAAATATAACCAGATTTATTTTTATAGTAACCAATTTCATTTCTTTTTGGTGTTTTGAGACATGACTCTGACGACAAGTACAAAGTTTGAATGTATTTTTTATGTATGCTACGGGTGTGTGTGGTATGAAATCCAAAAAAAAAATATAGTTTTTGAAAAAATAAATTATTTCTTACTTATTTTCTTGTGTTCGTAACATAAGTAGAATTTAAAAAAAAAAGAATTTGAATATATTTAACACAAAATAATGAAAACGAATATGATAAAGGGTGTTGGGGTTAAAAATTTAATTTTTTTTTAAAAATATTTGGGGGTGGGGATAATGGAGTAGGGGGTCAGGATAAGTGTGGGTTGGGGATGAGGGTTGGGTAAGAACAAGTTTTGAATTTTTTTTTTTAAAAAATAAAAAAAATTGGGTTGGGGTTTGGTGGTGGTGGGGTCGGGTCGAGGGGGCGGAGGATGGTGGGTGGGAGGTTAGAGTAGGAGGTGGAGTTAAATAATATAAGGTGAAGGAAAAAATAAGATTATATAATATTAAGTAAGGGCATAATTGGAGAAAAAGTTAGCCAACTATGGGATACCACCAAACCGGTGGTTACATAAAATGGAGGTTTTCATGGTTACCAAACCATGAAATTAAATCATACCATACCATACATTTGAAGAAACAATTCAAACAAACATGGTTCTCTTAATAACTATACCATGCCATACCGCGGGAAACCACCATCCAAACAGAGGGTTAAGGGCATGGCTTGTTGTTAGGAAATTTTTTGGGATAAGTCTTGCCTCTAAGACAAAAATTGTAGAACAACTCATAAATCAAGACACAATGTGGTAGTGTCAAGTCTTGCCTGTGGAGCTGAAACATCCTGAGTTTGACCCTTAGAAATTTTTTGGGTTTTGAACTCTCTGGCCATCATACGACTCAAGCTTACTAGTCGTATGATGTGGGCACGACTTAGTAGCCCAAGTCGTATGATAATCAGTGTGTGGTAGGTCATTCATTGTCCAAGGTACGACCAGACTCTATACGAGTCGTATGGAGATGGTATGAGAAGAGTAGGGCAAATTGTATGATTAACAGTGTCAAGCCCTTTGAGGTACTGTGATAGCATCCAGTCTAGCCCACTTGCATTAAATTGACGGGCTTCAATGTGAATCAAGAAGATGCTTATGATGGAAGAAAAATCCAAGAACGAGCCCAAGAATTATGGAGAAGCATGGGCTAACTGCTATACATATTTCACGATTCAATTACAAGTCCAAACGGAAGAAGATTGGGCCATATGAGTTCTGATTAAATTTGGGAACTTTCCTTATTTAGTTGGGGATTTATTTTTTATATTATTTTCCCAGTTTAAAATTTTCTAGTTTAAATTTTCCTAGTTTTAAAGTTTCCTAATTTCCATAAAAGTAGGATTCAAATCCCATGCTATTTGGGATAGGTTTTTCCCTATATATAGAAATGAATTTTATTATTTTCAGTCAACATAATAATTAATAATATTTGAGAGGATTATCTTCTTTACACCTTCGTACGTGGTGACTTTGTATTTATCTTGCAACCTTATAAGGACAATTTTTTAGGAGGTAAGATTAATTTTTAACTTGATATCTTTGGTTTCTATTAAAGTTAATTAAAGAAGGTGATTAATGTTATACTAATTGTTGTCTTTAATTTCTTCGAAATAGGGGTTTAGATCATCTTTGGATCTAAGCTCTTGAATTGACTCTATTAGTATCAAATTAGTCTTAATCCACTAATTTTGAATACTAAAATCAATTAGGATTCTTAGCACTTAACCTCGAAATTAGGGGTTTATTCTCAAATTTCATCTATCTTTAATTTATTAAATTAGGGTTCTTAGCGCTTAACCTCGAAATTGAGGATTTATTCTCAAATTTTATCTATCTTTAATTTATTATTGTCTTTAATCTTAGGGTTTTCGCTTCCGCATTATTTTTCTTGTTTATCAACATAACCCGATTCTTATCAAGTGATATCAGAGCGGTTCCATCAAGGTTCCGTTCTTGATAATCTTGGGAGTTTCAACAAAAAACACTCAAAAAAATATTTTTTTCATTGTTAAGTTACATAGCCAAAAAAAAAAAAAAGAAAAAAACGAAATAAAAAAGAGAATTTATCTGGTTGAGAATTAAGATATTATAAAAAAAAAAAAACTTCAGATATTTTTTGTGTGTCTTGATTTCCAACATCAAGAAGGAAAATCAAGAAGAGGGGAAATTTAAAAAATTTTCTATTTACACAAATTGTCTTTTTTCCTTGTCTCATCAAATTCAATTTTGTTTGGTTATTGATAAATTATTTTCTTTCTACATCTTACTTCTAAAAAGTTGTTGCTAATAGGGTTGTATATATAAATCCTAAAGGATCCAACCAAAGGTAGTAATTTGAGTGAGAAATGGGCAAGAGAGTGTGAGATCAATAAGCGAAGAAAGGGCCAAAAGTTGAGAGATCTTTGTTTTCTTTGATATTATTTTTGAGATGTCCCAAACAGGAAAGGATATCGATGTAGGGACTCAAAATCACGACATAGTCAAGGCACTTAGAAAGATCTCCGCTCGACTTAATGCATTAAAGGTCACCACAAATCCATCTAACCCGGTGGATATAACTGATTTGAGGAGAAATATTTTTCATACAAGGTGTGGGATAAAAGATAATATTTGCTCTATGATTATTGATTTTGAGAGTGGTGCTAATGTGATAAGTTCATACGTGGTGGAGAAGTTGGAACTTACATGCATAAAAAACAATGGTTTTGGTGAACTTAAGGCGACTAAGCAATGCATGATTTCTTTCTCAATTGGGAGTTACTCCGATAATGTTCTTTGTGATGTAGTTCCATTGCAGGATTGTCATATCATGCTTGGGCATCCATGGCAGTTCGACAGGAACACAATTTATGATAAGGGAAAGAATGGAGTTTCTTTTGAGCTAAACAAAAGAAAATATAAACTTGTACCTTTAACTCCATCCCAAGTTTATGAAGATAAAAAATGTGTGAAAGAGGCAATGAAAGATTTTGAGAGAGAAAATAATGGGAGGAGTAAGGGAGTGCATGTTGACATTCAAAGAGAGGAAAAAGAAGAGGTCGTTCTGTGTGGAGAGAATGAGCTGTCAAGTGAGGTCAAGAGAAAAGAAAAGAGAGATGATCACGAGAGTAAAAAAGAGAGGGATGATCTTGAGGTAGAGAGAAGAACAAAAGAGTTTGAATAAGGTTATTTCTTATTCTAACTCTAATATTCCTACTTCTTCTTCTAGTTGTTTTGACTCTTTTGCAGATACTGCATTAAAAAATCATCACTGAATAAACTTATTCCTAAGATGGTCCAAACTAAATATCCCATTGAGCAAGTGCATGAGAAGTATAAAGGTAAAGAGAATTGTTTTGGATCTGTCCAAGATAAGACTCGTGACAAAAAGATCAAAAATACAATTGTGAATCTAACGCTCATACAAAATGAACGAGGTGCTGTTATTTTGTCATATAAGACCAAATGCGGTATGTATGATTGGTTTGTTCACATTCTTGGATTCCTAGAACACCTAAGGTCTTTTTGGAGGTGATGAACTACACTCTTAATTCTTATGCTGATGTGAATAGGTACGTGGAAAAATCTCTGAGAAGTATAATTGAGGAAGCTTGGCTATGTCATTAAAGTGTTCAATTGATGCATAATTTATAAATCTTATGTCGTCTTTGGCAAGCCTATTAGAGTACTTTATTGATAAAGTTAAATTGGAGAGGCACATATCATCTCCGACGTCATCCATACATGAATTTTGTTGTGCTTATACAAGGAAGAGAATTTTCTATTAGGATGACGATGTCCACATGCTTTATAAAGGTGTTTTTATACATGCAAGGATTAATTGGGTTAAGTGGACACATGGTCACTATCTTGTTTTGTTCCTACCATTGTTGCTTTCAAGTAATGAATGTTGTTTACTATTGTATGTCTTCTTGATTTTGCGAGATTCCAATTCGAGGACGAATTGTTTTCAAGAAGAGGGAAATGATAGCATCCAGTCTAGCCCACTTGCATTAACATTGACGGGCTTTAATGTGAATCAAGAAAATGCTTATGATGAAAAAAAAACCCAAGAACAAGCCCAAGAATCATGGAGAAGCATGGGCTAAGTGCTATAAATATTTCACGATTCAAGTCCAAGTCCAAACGAAAGAAGATTGGGCCATATGAGTTTTGATTAAATTTGGGAACTTTTCGTTATTTAGTTAGGGATTTATTTTTGATATTATTTTCCTAGTTTAAAAGTTTCCTAGTTTAAATTTTCCTAGTTTACAGTTTTCTAGTTTTAAAGTTTCCTAGTTTAAAGTTTCCTATATTATTTCCATAAAAGTAGGATTCAAATTCCATGCTATTTGGGATAGTTTTTTTTCCTATATATAGGGATGAATTTTGTTATTTTCAGACAACATGATGATTAATAATATTTGAGAAGATTCTCTTCTTTACACCTTCGTGTGTGGTGACTTTGGATTTATCTTGCAACCTTATAAGAACGATTCTTTAGGAGGTAAGATTAATTCTTAACTTGATATCTTTGGTTTCTATTTAAGTTAATTAAAAAAAGTGATTAGTCTTATACTAATTGTTGTCTTTAATTTCTTCGAAATAGGGGTCTAGATCACCTTTGGATCTAAGTTCTTGAATTGACTCTATTAGTATCAAATTAGTCTTAATCCACTAATTTTGAATACTAAAATCAATTAGGGTTCTTGGCACTTAACCTCAAAATTGGGGATTTATTCTCAAATTTCATCTTTTTTTAATTTATTTAATTAGAGTTTTTAGCACGTAACCTCGAAATTAGGGATTTATTCTCAAATTTTATCTATCTTTAATTTATTATCTTTAATCTTAGGATTTTCGCTTCCGCATTATTTTTCTTGTTTACCAACGTAACCCTTCATTTGGGTGTTCATTGATGTTCAAGTACAATTATTTTATTGCTTTACTCCAACAGATTAAGGGCGTTGATCCTAATTTATTTGTAATTTCTAAATCATAAAAGTTATCTTATAATTTTATCTTTTTTTTTTTTGGGTAATTTCTAAATCAAAAGTTTGTAGAGATTTGTAAAATCAAATGAACAAATATATTTCGAAAATATTAAAATTCTAATGGTGATACTTCTATTATTTGCTTTTATCTTGAAAAAAAAAAACTTTATATCTTGAAAGAAACTTCTATTATTTGCTTATATCTGGAAAAAAAAAAACATCTTTAGAAAATACCACTGATAATCAGGTGGTCAAAATGAACTAACAAAGGAAAATAGAGAAGTTTTAAAAGATTTTGCTGAGATACGGAAAGTGATTCTTGAATTCAAGAATTGGTAAAAAAACTTCAAGATAAGTTTGTTCTTCAATGGATTCCTAGTGACGACAGTTGGCCAGCAAGGAACTAATCGCCTTTTGTAGAAAATTAATGTAAGAGATAGATTATGGATCCGACCCTTTGTAGAGTCAACAACAACAACAATAAACCCAGTGTATTCCCACAAAGTGGGGTTTGGAGACGGTAAGATGTACGCAGTCCATACCGCTACCTTCGAAGAAGTAGAGAGGCTGTTTCCCATAGACCCCCGACTCAAGATAAAGAATAGTAGTAAATAACGGGGGAGGGGGGGGGGAATGGGTGACATAAAAGAAAATCAGGACCGACCCTTTGTAGAGTAAGAAGAATAATAATAAGCCGAAACTTATCCACTTTCTTTAAATACCTAGAAGTAATCTAAGATGTGAAGGAATTAAACTTACTACTTTTAAGGTAACTCTTGAAGGTTGAAGAATAAATTCAAGAGTTGCCAAAGCAAAAGTGAAGGCAAAGTACTCTCGCTTATTATTGATGTAATAATCTGAATCGTGTCTCAATAACAAAGATAACAACCCCATTTTATAAGGTATAGGGCTACAAAATTTAGTTAAAAAATAAGAAAAGAAAATCTTAATCTACTTTGGATTTGCAAATCGAACTAATCTAGGAAAAGAAAAAAAATCATAACTACTGCAATAGAGTCCCACAAAGTGGAGTCTGGGGTGGGTAAAGAGTATGCAGTCCTTACCCCGACCTCAGAGGTAGAGGGGTTATATCCCATAGACCCCCAACTTAAGGAAAAATAGTCCAAAGTAGTCCCAAAAAAGAGTAACAGAATTACAAGAAACAATAGATGAAAACATAAACAACAGATAGTAACAAAATAAAAACTACAACACAACAATACGATAATCTTTGTACAAGAAACAACAGGTAGTAACCTTCTACCCCAATCCACACCCTCCTGTTATAGGAACCTTTCCATAACTACTAGGATAAAATATGGAAGGTTTTGACTATATCCCTACAATTAAGGAGAGTGACCACATGAATAAGGGTTTGACGCACCCCACTTTAAAGTCTTGAAAGGTGGTTTAATTCTCCAAATAGGTGCCTAACACATGCCTTTCTTGTGGCTGATTTGGCACATTTTTTAGAGCTCATTTTGAGCTTTGCCCAGCATACTACCTTTTGGACTTGAACTTTTGCCATAAAATAATGATAGCACTTTCATCCATCGCCATAAGTTGTAAACTCTTCATTTACAATTAGCACCTTCTTTATTTCCAATTTAAGTCCAACTACTGGATCTTGCAATCTCTTAGCTTGTGACTGTTTGAATATGAGTAGGAGAAAGAATAGTATATAGAATCCTACTTGGCAAAAAGATTGTAATGTAGTGTCCTACTTGGAAAAGGATTGAAATGTAGTGTCTATAAATAAGGTCTCAATGTAATAATATAGAACAATAATTCAATAATATTTTTCTCCTATATTTCGCACATGGTATCAGAGCTTCTACTGTCATGACCCGAACCGGGCCCTGGCCGTGACGAGCATTCCCGAACCCGAAGGCCCAGAATATCTGGTAATCATGCACATAATTCATATGATCAAAGTAATACGGAATAGACACAATAATACGGAAACATGGTCAACAATTTAAAATAGTTAAAGGCCTGAAAACATGCCCAACACTATTTAATAAACATCTGCAACAGTCTGCGAAATCTCTACTGACAACTATCTGAATAACTGGGACAAGGCCCCTAGCAGACCAAAAGCCATACTGAAATAAATACCTAAATGACTAGGCCTTCCGAAGCAAAGAAGGCTCACCAACTGAACTCTGAGACAACCTTGTCTATAGACTCTACTGAGGATCTGGACCCCTAGACTGCGCCTCAGTACCTGGGAGGAGGGGGGGGG
>NC_061115.1:111603125-111608843 GCF_002878395.1 Capsicum annuum | reverse complement strand
TGATCTTGATATCATTCTTGAAGTTCTTGGATTAGAAACCCTAAATTTTGGATCTTTTTGTTGAAGAGAAGAAAATGGAATTGATGATTCTTAAGGGAATTGATTAAGGTTGTTCTTGAGGGAAAAAATTAGAGAATGGGGGCAAATAATGCCCCATTTGAAGCCTGAGATCGTGTTTTTACGACCTGGGTTGAGGTGGGAAAAGACCTTATTGCCCCTTATTACTTTAAAGTAGAAATTTTTAACCCGCATCTCGAGTTTTCCCTTCAGCGCTCACTACCTCACACCCTATTGCCCCTTATCACGGCAGCTCACTGCCTTACACTAAAATGTCTATAACTTTTTGCTCGGGTATCGAATTTTTACGAAATTGGTATCGTCGAAAAGATAATTCAATTATCTACAATTTAGTGGGTCTTGGGATGGAAATTCCATATATATAAAATGTTATACATGTTTAAAGTAAACCCTTGTAGGATTGAATGCTAAATTTTGGTCGAATCTAATGTTCTTAGCTCCACTTGGCTCTAAGTGACTTCTATGAAAATCATTCACCTAATAAGGACTTCACATACTTAGGATTAAAGTCATAACACAAGAATTCAAATTATGGATCAAGAGTACGACAATTACACCTTCACCACAATGCATTGAAATTGCGTTAAGCTACTAGAAAAGGATGAGTGCGAATTTGCACTCTGACGCAATGCGGTGCTATCGCATTGCGTCACTGAAAATTTACAATTGGGAATTTAGACCCCTCCGTAATGCACCGATATCGCGGAGGTCTACTGAAATGTGACGATTTTTATTTTGGTATCCACCGCGATGCAGTGAGTGCCCAGGTAGAACATTGTATTACTAACAATGCTCAAACTTCTTCACCGAGTGTCGGATTTGGGAGAATTTGATATCGATGGAAAGCTTATTCAATTTCCCACACAATGAAGGGTCTAAATCTAAAAAATTTGAATGAAATAAAGGTTATTCATTTTTGAAGCACACTTTTAACATTCTAGGAACGAATTTTAAGCTAGGAAAAACATGGGGTGTTACAATATCTCACCCTTGGGAACATTCGTCCTCGAATGTGGATAATTAAGCTGAAATACTGATTAATCTGAGGTTATAAGCTATTATGCACAACTGAAATAAACTGAATAACTGAATCTTAAATATAATGAGTTACTAAATTGATCTGCGAGTGCATGAATTCTCATGAAAATAGCTATATGGTTGATATAGAAACGAGGGCATCAACTTATGAGTAACCATTACTTTAGGATAGATCTGATTTCATGAAAAATGAATGAGATGTTTATGACATGAAAAACTTGAGGTATTACAATATTTTCCCCTTGGGATCGTTCATCCCCAAAAGATACAGATTTGATTGAAATACTAGAAAAAGACTGAGATGAGAAGCTTAAGAGTTGAATCATAACTGATCATCTAGATTCTAAAACTAATGCATAAACTGAGCTGAATTTTCAAGGTACACGAAGTGAACAAATTTTCTCTTAGAATGATATGACTAGATAGGAAGATTGAAAACTATAGAAACTCATCTGTATGGCTGCTAGATTGAATTACTGGCTAATCAGGATAACTCATACTGTATATTCCACTTTAACAACTATATTCAACCTTCTACTAGGATCTCACTTAACGCACAATACATCTATCCGCACAAGTATTCAACACCACTACTAGAATCTGGAAGTCTGACTTAGTTACTTACCCTATCATCTCCCCCCTTAGCTTTAAGCCATCACTTAAGTCTGTGAACCACTATACAAACTCTAATCTAAACATAAATCACTTTACTCTAGAGTCTGGCGTAAAATCAATACACATAAAACTAAACTTACCTTGAAGGACTGTATCTTAACGTGTAACTCCCAATGCTAGTACCTCCTTCTGAGATTCAACTCTTAGATTTCTATAGCCTCAAAAGTCATCATAAAATGACTTAAACACTCACTAACTTAAAATCTTCATGGTATCGCCAGATCTTTATTTCACACCACCTAGAGCTTTAACTCTTACTTCGTTTGCTCAATCTTCAAGGATTCAAACTTAGATTCTAACACTTAACATGGACATCATCAATCTTTAATAAACCAAACTACCCGTGTCATTGCTTACTAATATCACCTCTCTAAACTTGTATTTCTAAACCATGAGAATCAAGATCACACCAAAAAGGCTCAACATCATCTACCCATAACTCCTTCCTTAGCTTAGCTATTAAGAACATCATATATATATAACTAGTCTCCTTTCACTTAGCAACTCAATGGTACTAATAATCACACACAACACGTAATAACCCTAGAAATAATGCAACCCTATATCACCTTGGGCATACTTCTTCACCATACATATAGCATTATACTTAATTACAGATAACTAAACTCCAACTTCTTGCATACACTGTTTAAGCCTACTAGATCCCTTCCATATAACTAGCATCACTAACCAAGAAATTATTTCATCCACTTTGATGACCATCAACTGTTCAAACTTAGCGTCTAGTTCTAGCTGTGATGAAACACAACTTCACATAATATTCTTACATACCAAACATCTAAAACCATTAGTCCGCTAAAACTTCATAATAGTAAGAATCAATCAATCCTATGATCTATCTTATTTAAAATCTATTAATATATCCTCCTTCTATATATCATTACTATCTACCCTTTTTATACAGCTAAACTTAGTTCATAGCTCTATAAGTTTCAACTAAACTCCCCCTGGAAATCTCAGGGAGGCCTAAATTAACAACACTCCTTCACCAAGTACCTTCATCAATAACCTATACTTTTCTTGCACATCAAACACCATCAACAACTCTTTTCATACTCCAAGCAACAATAATTCACCTTAACTAATGACTTTTTCTCTACCTTCTACTAAATTAACACACTAGGACATAACACTTTATTACTAACTCAATCTTATGCAAAAGATTCGGCTATACATACATTCAATAAATTGCCCTTACTATTTTTCTCGTTATTACACCTCTAAACCCCCAGTTCCAACTAACACAAGAATAACAAGATGAATAACAAGTTGCTAGTGAATCGAAATAGGCCTCACACGGCTTCACTAGACTTTGATTTTGTGTTTTGAATAAGAAAATCAGATAAATAAAAAAGAAACTATGCTAGTGAGTTGAAATAGCCCCATACAGCTTCACTAGACTTTTAGTTTCAACAACACAATGATAACAAGATTACAAGAGATAGAAACTTGACATACAATATTCAATAATCTAAGAATACACATCTTACTCTATCTAGGCTGAATGACATATAAGAATGAAGATATAACTTTAAACTTGAGGGACTTATAACACACTAGAAGGCTCCTCTCAAGCCGTTTTGTGAAACTTCAGAAACTTCTGCTAGCAATTCTGAGAGCATTATCAGGGGAGGGAATTGGAATTTGCCGATCATGTTACCTCAAGAACAGTACATAGATAGAAAAGTATAGATTATCATTATGGATTCTGAGGAGGAATCTGAAAGCACACCTGACTAGGTCTTAGTGCATGACTTTCCATGAACATGAATAAAGCCTTTCAAACTTTGGAACTAAAAAGCACTGATGGGATACTATCTAGCCTCCTTATAATCCCATAACTATCTGAGGAGACAATTTGAGAAAGCCCTAGCAGTAAAAGTTTAAGCTTGACTATTTTTGATACCTTAAAAATAAGGCAGAGATGGCCCGAATAGAGTAAGATGAGAATCTGTATAAGTTTCTTAAAGACCCTTTCTATAGCACAATTTGAGACTTGAAAGAATGGAAATATTTCCTAAATGCCTTGTAGCCTCTCGAAGAAAAGTACAGACATCTCCGTACCATTCTACAAGACTCTACTAGACATGGTGTCATAGACACCCTAGGACACTTGAACTCTGTGCTCTAATACCAAGTTTATAACGCCCCAAAAATGGGTCGCGAGATGTCACACATTGCTTAGGGTCACAAGTGATCCCAAGCTAACCCTTCTACTGGCATACTTACAAGTAACTGAATAAAATACATAGATCTGAACAAAATCAATGGAAATATAAACCTTCTTTGACCTTGATCAATACAAATCAAAATTTACAAGATTACAACTCTGCTTTTAACACAAAATTGAAATTAAATACATTAACACCACTAACTGTCTATGAAGCCTCTACTAGTACTGACTATGGGTAGCCGGGTCATGACTCCCAACTATCCCAACTCAATATGACTGAATAAAGAAAATATAACACTTCTTAAGTTGTATAACCAACTCGAGCCCTTGAATCAAAAGGACTCATCACCTACTGACTGGAAGCTGCGAATTGACTGAATATGCTATATGCGCTATAACTTGTACCTATATTATGAGACAATGTAACACATAGACATATATGTAGATCAGTACTTTGAGGATGTACTAAGTATATGGGAGTGTATGCAATAGTTAAATAATATCATCATTCTTTATAGAAATCATGTATGCTGATATAAATGACTCACATAGCTTGAGCAAAAACTAAAATCTAAATCTTCTAAATCACGAATAAGGAAGCATGTAGTATAAATCTCGTGAGTCATTACACCTTATTCTAAAATTCGTATCATCTTTTTGTTCTCAAATCTTGCTAACTAGATGAAATCTTAAAACAATAACTTTCAAAATATATATTAAAACTTTAAATCTATAAACTATTTAAAGAGTAGGGGTCTTCTTTGGGAGATTCTTCTAACCGACATAAATCATGTGAACTAACATGGAGTCCAACATCTTACCCACGTTGGGGAGAGCTATTCCGCCCTTACCATTGGAATAAAACCTTAACTTTAGTGATCACTATCTCGGCCTCAGGCCCATAAATCTCAATCCTACGGTAGCACGTAGTTCTGGGGTATGAGACCTTGGAATCATGCCCAACTCGGTACTAAATACTACTCCCATACTTAGGCTCAGAACTTTTAGGAAATCCACCTTAAAATAGCATAAGAGTTTATAATAAAAACCAATTACACTTCTCTTTGCTATAAATCATGAACTATATGAAAAATGTGGATTCCTTATCTTAGCTTAGGATCAAAAGATCAAATCTTACTTATCAAAGCATGCTAAAAATATAAGCTTCTTGAAATATCAAAACTCAATCTTAGAGATTAAAGTTTATGCTTCAAACTCATGTCAAAATATCTCAAAATTCATGCTTGATAACATAAACATTTGTAAATCATATTAAAATCTGAAAATTTCAGCAATGCTCACGAAAATATAAACAAACTCATGAAATTTATCTTCAACAGCTCTCAAAACTCAAAATCTTTTAAATAGTGATAATGGGTATGAATCCCAACTTAGAACTCATATATAAACATTCAAAATCATAAAAAAAGATCCAACTCAATATGCATCTTGAAAATACTTCAACACCATCAAAATAATAAGGTCAAGAATCTCAATATCATACTTAAACTCACTTTCAAAAATCTGAAAAATTACGTTATGCATATAAATACATGAAAATAGTCATGCCATTCAATATTCAATCACTTGTAAACTCATAATCTTCAAACAAGATAAATTGGGTATAAACGCTAACTTAACTTTCATGGAAATCATATTAAAATTAAGAAATTCATAACTTAAAACAAGTTTTGGGCACAAGGACGAAAGGATTGTCCTTGTTGAAACCCCAC